>NC_072000.2:600000-900000 GCF_028885655.2 Pongo abelii | reverse complement strand
TACACATGAAATGACAGCTACTCTTTTTCCTTAGCACCCGGCTCCTGATAAAAATCGTTCTATTTTCTGTTTCTAAGTTTCAATAATTTAGATATTACATATAAGTATAATCATAGAGCATCTGTTTTATTGTGACTAATTTTACGTAGCATCATGTTCTCAAGATTTCTCTTTATTGTGGATGGTACAAGATTTTCTGCCTTTAAAAGCTGAGTAATAGTCCATTACTTTTATACTACAAATTGTATTTATTTATTTATTGTATCAGGAAAGTTTGTGTTGCTTTCACTTATTGGCCTCTGTGAATAATGCTGCAATGAATATGGGGGTGCAAATAACTATTTGCTCATATGTGCGAGGTTTACATCTGTGCTGTCTTCTGTTTTATTGGAAAAAGTGTCCGTCTTTATGCCAGAAACGAAGTGATTTCGTTACTGTTGCTTTGTAATGTGCTTTGAAATCAAAAAAGGTGAGGTCACTAACATTGTTGTTTTTTTTAAACATTTTTGGGCTTTTTATGTTCGCTTGAGATTCCATATAATTTGTTGGTTCCTTTTTCTATTTCTAAAAACAAAATTGTTAATTTAAAAGGGATTGCATTGAATCTGTAACTCGCTTTAGCCATCATGAGCACTCTTCATAATATTAAGTCTTACAACCCTTAAACATGAGCATGCTCAAAAGTGAGCTAATTTCCACATATATGTTGCTGTTTTTGTTTTCTTCTGTTATTGATTTATAATTTTATTCCATTTTGATCAGAAATAATAGTCACTGAAAGGCTAAAGCACTCTGGGAAGTGACCTCCATTACAGAACACTACAAAGACATGAGAGGGAACCGCTTCAGCCCTGATGGGCTACAGGGATGAGTTCTCTGGGATGACACATTGCAGACAAATGCAGGGAACAATATAATCCCCTTTCCATGTTAGCTCTTCCTTATTTTTGTAGAGTATTAGTGATAGTGGTGGCTTTTAAGTCTTGGAGAAGGTCTGGCAGTACCATGAATCTGCCTGCTACAGATGACACCGGGGTGAATAATTAAAACTATACAAACTGTAGTAACATGAATAAATACAGCCTAGTGTAAAGTAAAATCAACACAAAGGCCTCCTCTGCTATTTCTACAAGAATGTAGAAAGGGACTCTATTCTTAACCCAGTTGCCTTTGGGACTAGTTAAGGCTAGATTTTGGGGTGGAGATCTCTGGGTCACTCATGGAAACCCCCTACAAGAGAGCCCAGAGAAATTCCATATTTGGGTCTGGATCCTGGGCCCAACCTGGTTTTGTCAGGCCCCTATCTGTAGAGACCCCCATGTGCCTGCTCTCACCGTAACTCACTGTATGCCATGCTTGGGGGTGTGGTTGAACCTGCCAGTTGTCCAAGGTTTTCGGGGAGTTGAACCCATCAAATATCTGCTTACTGATTTTAATGCAGCTCTACAAAGTGTGTTCCCAGCAGCAAAGCCGGAAAAAAAAAAGAAAAAAAAAAGAATTTAATTGTCTGCTTTGTTTTTACCACCAGGTGACATCTCCATTAGAAATTCTGTTTCCTAGATCAGGAACATAGGATTATCCGCATAGACCCCCAGCCAATGAGGAAACCAGACGACAGCTTAAGGCCTTGGAATTCACATCTGAGTAGACATACTTGGTCCGCAACGCTCAACTTTTTATTCCACCAGCCATGACCTGGATATGAACATGACAGACCAACCAGGGTTCCAATGCCTTACAACCTGTCCTTGTGAGGAAGAGCCCCCTCATTTCCTGCTCCCCCTGCAACACATGTTAATGGTAGGCAGGGTCGTGTTGCCCAGATTAGATGACAAGGGTGGCCTGGCATGGACGGACCCGCCCTGGGCCACACTGTGTTACCTGTATGTGCCTCTTGTCGAATGGCCAGTGGTACCAAGGATGTGGGCTGAGCCAATATGTATATTGTCAGAAAAGTCTCTCACTTTGAGCATTTCTCAGGCAACAAGCTTAGGAATATAGCATACAATGAGAACACAGTGCTCTCTCAAGCATCTCCCATGAAATTAGCGAGATACAGGGCTGCTCTAGAATATCGGTGTCTGGTTCCCAAAGTTCTAAATTCTGTTAGGTTCCGTCACAAGGGAAGTCTGTTAACTTCTTCAAGGTTTTATTCCCTGAGCCCTTTTCCTCCATAAACCTATGCGAAGGCCCTGCTGGGCTGCTAATTTCTCACCCTCCTCTCCCATGTCAACTCTTTACCTGTAAACAGTTATGCAAACACAATTATGTCCCTTGCTCCCCCAAAAAGATTTAAATGCAGCCAGGGCCCCAGGTTTGAGAGAACAGAGTTGGGTTAAAATCTTCTTTTCCTTTTCATTTCTGTGACCATATAAAAATCACTGTATGCTTTAGGTCTCCCCAGCCCTGAAGTATGCATAATGGGATTATGCTAGCATCAACTTCCAGAAACAGTCATTGGTGATATATGAGATAGAATGAATAAAACTCGATTGGATGCAGTGGCTCTTGCCTGTAATCTTAGAAGATTGGTAGACCAAGACGGGTGGAATACTTAAGGCCAGGGGTTTGAAGCCAGCCATGACCAGCATGGCAAAAACCCTTCTCTACTAAAAATGCAAAAATTAGCCAGACGTGTTGATGCATGCTTGTAATCCCAGCCACACAGAAGGCTGAGGTGTAAGAATCACTTGGGCCCAGGAAGCAGAGATTACATTGAGTCATGATCGTGCCACTGCACTCCAGCCTGGGTGACAGAGCGAGACTCTGTCTCAAAAATATATAAATATATCAAGTATGTATGTATATATTTATATTTATACATTATATATAACTATATATAAAAAATAAACTTATACATGTATATCTTTATATATAAAAGATACATATTTTACATATCTTTATATCTAAAAGATACATATTTTATATATCTTTATACATAAAAGATATAAATTTTATATATATGGCATTATTTTTCCATTCTGCAGCAGAAGAGGTTGAAATTAAAAGAAAATCTGATACTGTAGTCTGGCATTAAATATTCCAGTGCTGTTTATTATATTTAGAATCATGTATATGCCTCATCTCAGCCTATGTGGTGGGCGCCCCCAACTAAGTCTCAGAACAGCACTAAGTTGTGAGTGACTCTGTTATGTAAAAACGCAGCTCACCGCTCAGTGCCCCAGAAGTCGGTACTATAACACCGGGTTTCCAACAAAGAGATGGGATTCCAGCTCACGTCTCTTTTCCTGTGCTTACTTAAAGGTAGTAATATTCTCAGAAAGGTTTAGGAGGTGGGTTCTGGATTAGTAGGGAATTGCTGAAAGAAAATATGTATGGAAAGTCATTGGGCATGAACAGTCATCTTTTCCTGCAACACACAGGTCACATGTGCAAATTTGCGGAGAGTTAGTGTAAAACATATGATGGAAATTTGGGCTCTGACATCAGTGAGCTGATTTCACATAGACTCCAGTTGAACATATTGGTTCTGACCAATTTTAGCCAGTTTTTAGAAGTCTCATAAATGGAATAAATTTCTGTCTTTCAACAAGTTGTATCTTTTCTTATCTGTCATTCTGAAAGCTGAAGAATTTCTGCTAGTCACTGGTTTAACTATTTGGCGACCTGGTTCTAGTTTCTGTCAAAGAGAATACAACAAATGTGATAGGTTATCACTTCTGACTTAGTTCTGTCTTCTATACCAAAAAAACATAGACTAGGCAACTTATAAACAAAAGACTTTAGTTCCGGAGGCTAGAAATTTGAGATTGGGCTTCCAGCATGGTTAGGTTCTGCTAAGGACTCGCTTCTGAGTTTCAACCTCCAGACTTCAGGTTGTATTCTCATTTAGCAGAGAGAGGTAGAGACAGCCTTCTGTGGTTTCTTTTACAAAGCTAGTAATCTCTATCATGAGGGCCTCATGCTTAGGACTTAATTACCTCTGACCTGCTAAGGACATTACGCTGGGGATTAAGGTTCTGGAATGTGAATATGGTGGGGAATCACATAGTCTATTGCAACTTCCAAAGTTATATTTCTAAAACAGCTATTATTTTCCTCCTGCTTGCTCTGTCCTGTGCTTCCTCTCTCAATCTCTCTGTCTCCCTTTCTCTCTTTTTCTGTGCATATGTCTGTCTATCTCTTTCATCTTCCATCTCTCTATTATATTCCTCAAGATGAAGAAGCGACCTCCAGTGTCCTAAGATGCTCTAGGCACAGACCCACATTATAGAGAACTGAGGAGATTCTCAGGCCAATCAAGAGGAAGAAACTTGGGCTCTCAGTTGACACTGAATCGTGCCAATTTCCCTGAGGCAGATTGGAGGCTGATCTCTCCCCAAATCCAGCTTCAGTTGAAATCACAGCCCTAGCCTCGTAAGAGACCTTGAGGCAGAGGCACCCAACAAAGCTATATCGAGATTCTGCTTCACAAAAACTGTGAGATAGTATTTGTTGTCAAAACGTGCTAAAATTCAGGGCAACGTTGTCAGAGAGGGGCAAATGACTAACCTCCTCTTTCAGGCCCCAGGATCCTCCCGCCCCTCTCTTCCTGTCTTTATCAGGCTGCCTGCAGCCACACTTGTCCCGTTACAACCTCCACTGCTGAACTCACATGTGCGTGTGAGTGTCTTCACAAAGACTGGCTTTTCCCTGACACACTTTCCACAGGACTGTCTCTCTGTTGCCATTCTGGTCACAACATAATGTCACCTCAGCAAGGCATTCATGTCCCCTCCAGGCAACCTCTCCCCAACCCTCCCTCCCAACATTCTACTTTATTTCCGTTATAAAATGTTCTTTCCTTTCGCATGTACTTGCTTTAGTGTTTTTGTCCAGCAGTCCTCAGACTGTGAGCTCCCCGCGGAGATGCAGGGATAACATAATCATTTTTGGTGCCACATGGTGAACCTCCCAAGGTAGCTGCCAGAGGGTGGGTGCTAGGGGAAGAGTCGCTGAGTAAAATAACATGGAAAATCACAAAGCCCTTCTTCCTGCTTTTGGCCACCCAATAATGTGGAGATCAAGAATGACAACAGAAGGTGCAGGACATCAGAGTGACTCTCCCCCTGGCTCCAGCTGCTCCAGTAAAGCCCAGCGAGCACAAGAAACACGGAGTCTGCCGCCACCTAGAGGCCTCCACTGCCACTGAGGTCCCAGACTGAAGCATCACAAAACAGGTACCTGCATTGGGGGATTCTCAAGGCAGTGGCTCTTCAGGGACCCCTGGGGAAAAGGAGCAGTATCTGAAGGTTCCAAGGGCCATAAAAGTGACCTCGGAAGCCTCCCTTGATTCCTATTTTCCTCAGCCTCTTTGGGTGTGCTGTGCACTCATTAAAAACTTTAACAGCATTCGGACACATTATTTTCTTCCACTTCTGAATGAGGACCTCAAGGACACCCCAAAAATCTAGTATTTTTTCTGGGCCCCACACTCCAGAGCCCAGTGCATTGTCACATTCTGCTTTATTCCAAGTTCTCATCTTCCTAAGTCTCTAGGCCTCTCTGTTCTCTGAAGGACCTCTAGAAACTGAAAAGCCTCTTCCCAGAGTCTCAAAGCACACTGAGTTACCAATGAAGAGCCAAGGGCAGCAGACCCTTCTGAGTATCTTGAATCCTTGGTATTATTCCTTTGTAGTACGTCTATTTATGTGGGAGAAAATGAAGGCTTTCTTTCCCTTAGCCCCTCTTTGTATCACAAGGGGTGGTGGGGGGAGAGCAGAGCTCATTTTATTTCCAGGTGCCCACAGAGGTGGGAGTCACAACTCCAGTCCTGTCCTTTTGAAACAGCTGGGGAGGTACCAAGGCCCGGCAGAACCCAGGGAACCTGGAGGATCCTTCATCCCATGCTGTCAGCTCCTGGACATGTAGCTGGGGGAGTGGATGCCTCTGCCTCATGGCAAAGCTGCGTCTACTATTTCTTCCCCTTTTGTCACTTATTTGGTTTCCTCTTCCCTAACCTCACTTTAGAAGCTCCACTTTAGATGTCCACTTTAGAAGACTGTGTGCGTTTGTGTGTGTGGTGGGTTTGTGTGTGCATGCCTCAACGTGAGAATATGGAAGAGTAGAAAGCCCAGGTAGAAAGTACAGCACAGGGTTTTCCAGGACTTAGGGGCTCTCATTTCCAAAGCAAACCTGATGGGTGAGGTGCATGCAAGGCCTAGAAAGCTGGCTCCTTCCCTAATACTCTGTGCTCTGCCCAATTTCTGGGATCTGGACCAGTCTTTGCCTTTTATGAGGACTCAGTCTTCCTGTTGTAAAATGAAGAGTTGGTCACAAAACTGTATAAGCACATGTTCAGTGAAGACAGGGTGTCATGCTCAATACCAGATAGAATATTGGGATGGGGAGAGTTTGGACAGACGTAGGTGTCCTCGGGTGCTCAGGCCTCTGGACAGGGCCAATGCAGGCGAACATAAAGCACGACACAGCCAGGTTTTCTTTCCAAGGCTACGGGATGAAACTGCACCACAGGCTCTACCCTTGAGGCTGGTCCCGCAAGATTTTCCCGCCTTCAACCAGCAACTGTTTGATGAATTTCATGTCCTGAGAAGCCTATGTCCATCCCCATTACAGTTAGGGGTACAGGATACTAGACCTGTAAAATAATGTCTTTTGACTTTTTTTTCTTTTCTTTTCTTTTCTTTCTTTTCTTTTCTTTTCTGTTCTTTTCTTTTCTTTTCTTTCTTTTCTTTTCTTTCTTTTCTTTGTTTTAACTGAGTGGATATTTCTTCTTTCTGTTTTGTTTGTTTTTTAACTAATTTTTTTAGAGGTCTTTACAGGTCAGCTGTGGTGCCTCACGCCTATAATTTCAACACTTTGAGAGGCTGAGGCGGGTGGATCATTTGAGGTCAGGAGTTCAAAACCAGCCTGGCAAAACTGGTGTAACCCCTTCTCTACTAAAATTAGAAAAAAATTAGCCAGGAATGGTGGCACATGCCTGTAGTCCAGCTACTCAGAAATTTGAGACAGAATAATTGCTGAAACTTGGGAGGCGGAGGTTGCAGTGAGCCGAGAGTACACGACTGCACTCCAGACTGGGTGACACACTGAGTCTCTGTAAAAAAAAAGAGAGAGAGGGAGAGAGAGAGCGCTCTTTATGGAAATGTGAGCCCCTTTAAATTTGTTTGGATGTTATTAGTGTTCTGTTTTGCTTTGTTTCTATGTAACTTCTCCCCAAATTGATTTATAGATTTCTCTATTCACAATAAAGTATTTTGGCAGAGATCTTGTGGAAACAGTCTAACCAGTTTAAAAAATTTAAATAAATATAAAAAATCAAAGAACTGTAGAAACTGTCCTGAAGAATGACAAATATTCAGACTTACATTAAAGCTATAGCAATAAAAACTATGGATGGTAGTAATGCAAAAATAGGCACACAGAAATCTAGAAAAACTCGAGAGTCCAACTCAGACTCACACATTTGGACATTTTGTATATTACAAAAGAGGCACAGAAGAGCAGTTGAGAGAAGACAGTCATCTCGGTAAATAGCCCTGGGTCAACTGGTTATTTATGTGAGAAACAAATACTCTTATCCTATATTATCAACAAATTTCAATGATAAGTGGATTTTAAAGTTTAAGGTGAAAGTTGAACACAATATTTCTAGTAGATGACATAGATAAATATGTTCATGACTCTGGCACAGGTCAAGATTTCTTGGGACACAAAATGCATTAATTATCACGACAAAAGTATGACAAATTGGACTTTATTAGAATTAAAACCTTCTCTTCATTAAAAAAAAAAACCTTCAGGAGAGCTGAAAGGGAAGAACGAAGTGAAAATCAACATTTGTCTTATATTTATGTGGCAAAAGCCTTTTATCTAGATTATTTAACTAAATCCCATCAATTGATAAACAAAGATGCAATACGTTGAACAAAATTGGCAAACATGTGACTAGGAGTTCCACATACAGAACCGAAGGGCCAACAAGTAAATCAACATATCCACATCCTTATACATCAGAGCAATGCATATTAAAACTACAATTTAATAACACTATGCAATAATTAACATTTTTTAAAACTGAGAAAGTTAAGTACTAGTGATGATGCCATGCAACTGGAACTTTCTTATACCATTCTGTTTGTAAACTGTTATAACCGCATTCAAAACCTCTTGAGTAGTATCTCCTTACATACACGATGTACATAAGCACACTCTAGGACCCAGCAACTCTGCTACTAGGTATATACACCCAATAGAAATGCCAGCATATTTTCCAATGCAGAAAAGTGCTCGAAGCAGCATTATTTGGTAATTTTCCAAACTGTAAAAAAATTAAATGTGCATCGATAATAAAATAAATAAATAACACAAATACATTTTCCTTTATAAGGGGACATTATAAAGATATAAAATTAATTGGAGACATTAAAATATACAAAAATCTAACAAACACCATTTAATTAGATTTAAAAGTCCTATCCAGAGCAATCAGCCAATAGAAAAGAAAAAGGCATACAAACAGAAAAAAAAAATTGAATTCTCTTTCTCCATTGGCAATATGAGTCACTACATAGAGAATGCTAAAGCCTTTCCAAGACTGCTTTCGGAGAAAGCTTTAAAAGCCTCCTGAAATGGATAAGCAAGTAAAGTTTTAGGACACAAAACCAATGTACAAAAATCAGTAACATTTCTATGCACCAACAACTTTGAATTCTTGAACTTCTTCTGGTTGTATTGCATTTTCAATTTCTTCCCTCAGTTAACTATATATTTTTTCTTTTTTCAGCTAAACTAATTTATTCTTCTATATGATTTCACCTTGTTAATAAACCCCAGGCCAAAAAGTGAGAATAAAGTATTTGTCTGCATCCTGTTTCCTCATTTTGAAAACTAGTCCAGATGAAACCTATACTTGTTCTAGGGAGTTGACATAGACAGCATTTATTTCCATTCTCAGCAGGGATGCCAGCCAGAAAGAGGGATTTCTGCATTTTCACTTTGGTTAGACAGGACTCTGGATAGTTGTATGGGAAAAGATGTAAACTCTAAGGGAGCCAAATAGGACATCGCAAAGATTTATGCGTTTAATCCGGGAGCAATTATTGTGTTAAATTTTGTGCGAAACACTGCGCAAAGAGCAATTAAAGTGAAAATTATTAAGGCATTACCTTTACCTTGGGAAACTCACGCTAGTCAGATTCTCTGAACCTCAGAACTTAACAACAACCTAGTAAAATCTTGTTCAGAGTGAAGAGAGGGTGGGGGCAGGAAGGTAAGTTTGAAAATTAGGCTGGGTGAATGAGATAATTACTCCTAGTAAGGCAGTGGAAGTATGGATGGCCTTGGGATGGGTGAAGACAAAAGAATCTCAGCAGAGGGTGCAGATAAAAAAGGGCAGAAACCCAGGAGCCTTATGCAGGAAGAGGAATGAGTTTGCTGGACTGGGGAGAATGACAGTAAAAAGCAGAGGATAATAGGCACCTGTGGTCATCTAGGGACAATAGGGTGGATTAGTTGGGGCTTACAGAATCAGTGAGGGACTTTTGAACAGTAGGATAGGTAAAGAAGAGCTATATTTTGGAATAATTATGTAGCAATGGTGGTTAGGAGCAATAGAAACTCAAAGTATTACATAAATATGTTTTTTTCCTATTCTCTCACAGAAGCCTTTCGACTTTCCTCTTAAACAGAGAAAGGAGTGGTTTGCTATGATGTTTTTAAATTCTCAGAGGCAAGCATTACTCTTTGCTGCCTTTTAGTAAAGGTTAGTTTTAAACAAAGAAGATTGAATGGATTTTCTGGCTCATAATGCTTCAGTGCAACATCTCATACCTTCTAGTAGTTTTCAGTATAACTAAAATAACTGAGTGTCAATACTCCATGGAGGGGTTCTCTGCTTGTTAAGGCTTCCTCCTCTGGGCTAGGCCTTCTACACCATGGGTGTCCTGCTGTGGCTGGAGCTGGAATTTGGATTGACCTCTGTGGGTCTTCCTAGCACACAATAGGGGCCCCATTAGCATGGCCAGAATCAAGCTCCTTCCTCTCGTCATTTATTTCTCCATTTATCCCTTGTTGGGAATGGAGAGTCCTGCCACTGAGTTCAGCTCAGGGTTGAAGTTCAAATCTCAGCTGATACTTGGTAGATGTTGACTTTTTTGGGAAGAACTTGGGAGAATAAAACATTATAAAGGCCCTGGCCAGGCGCGGTGACCCAAGCCTGTATTCCTGGCATATTTATTGGGTGAGGAGAAACAATTGATTGAGGCCAGGAATTTGCTACCAGCCTTGTCAACATAGTGACACCGCATTTATACAAAAAAATTTGAAGCATTAAAAAAATTTAGCCAGGTGTGATAGTTCCAAACTGTAGTCTCAGCTATGCTGGAGATTGAGGCAGAAGATCACTTGAGCCTGGAGTTCTAGGCTGCAGGGAGCTATGATCATGCCACTGCACTCCAACAAGGGCAACCATGCAAGATGTTTCAAAAAGAAAATCTTTTATTATTCTTCACCCCTATAATCTCTCCAGAACTTATGCACTATGTAGCAGAAAGAATCAAACTCCGCAAGAGTTTTGTTCTTGCTTATGATTTGGTTTTCTGCTGCTTGGCTGCCCCCTCATGTCCCCATTTTGTATAAAATAAGAACCCCCAAGTGAAGTGGAATTTCTCCCCAGCAGAGGGTCTCACCAAGGCCCCAGGACTGGCACTTTAGGTGGAGGCTTGCCTTTCAAACTCTGAATAATAATTGACACTAAAATTGACAAGTTTTCCAGACACCAGCTTCCTGAAAGGAGCATCCAGTCAGAAGACAAGATGAGGTCAGTAGCGAAGGTGACCCAGGTTGAGTGGGGAAGTCCATCAGCACATCTGAAGAATGAGCGAAGGGAGGGTTTCCCTGATGTTCACTCCTTCTGCCCTCCATAATTTCCTCTACTTTTCCCAAACTTCCCTCTGACATCCTCTAAACTTTCTATCTTCCCAGGGCTTTCTTGCCAGGGAGTCTAATGAAGTAAAAGCTTTAAAATTGCTTTGATTTTAAAAATAATTTTATTGATTCTTAAAATGTACTGGCACAAAACAATAATATCATTTCTTAAAATGTTTAAAAAGTAAATTAAGTGTAAGCTTACATTTAATTAACTTATTTGATTCCTAATTAAAATACAACAAAAATTTTTTTGAAACAAGATCTTGCTCGGTCACCCAGACTGGAGTGCGGTGGTGAGGTCTTGGTATATTGCAACTCCACCCCCTAGGTTCAAGCGATTCTCATGCATCAGCCTCCCAAGTAGCTGGGACTACAAGCACACACCACCAAGTGGCTAATTTTTGTGTTTTTAGTAGATATGAGGTTTTGCCATGGTGCCCATACTGGTCGCAAACTCCTGGTCTCAAGTGATTCAACCGCGTCGGCTTCCCAAAGTGCTGGGATTACACGTTTGAGTCATCACACGTGACCTTAAATTTTTTAAAAATTATAGGTAAATTTAAATTACCCAGAAATAGTCAGAATTAACCGTTGAATACCCTGAATCTTTTTCTCCTTCATAAGCCTTTCTAATCTTTCTATTCAAATTTAGGATTTGATTCGGTTCTAGTGTTTTAAAACCTGCTTCTTTCCTTCAAAGACATGCAGACCATCTCACAGGCCAATGGACATCACGGACATTCTGATTTTAGTGGCTGACTGGTTGTTTGTCTATGACCTCCCATAATGTACTTAAGTAACACCCTCTTGATGATGGGGTTAAGTTGTTGAAAATATCTTGTCTTTTCTGAAGCACTACGTGGAAAATATTAGATTTTGAAAGAAACACATAGACCCATACCACACCCTTCCTTTGAAATTCTCCACTGCTTATTTAAAGAGACGTTTATTCCTGACTAACGTCCTACATTACACTCTCTGTAGAACTTTTGGAAACTATAAAAGTACAAGAGAATCAATAAAGCACTTTAATTTCTCACAGGATCCTGATTCCTATAAGAAACACCTCAATTCCTATAATTCAGCATATTTCCTCTCAGTCATTTTTCTACACATTTTTAATTTTGAGCTCTAATGTATAAGTTTGGTTATACTTTTTAATGTATGCCTTCAATTAATATGTTTAATGTTATATCATCTCATAAGCACTTCTCCATGTCATAAAAAAATTTTTGTACATCCCATTTTTAATACATATCTTTAGCTCCAAAGAAGAGGCATACGTTGTTTACTCTTCTAATCCCCTATTTTTGGAAAATTTTGTTTTTCCAATTCTTTGAGATAATAAACTGGCTAGGGTTAGTATTTTGGTCTCCATTTAAATTTTGTAAGAGTTGCCTTTCTATAAGTGGCTATGTGACTGTTACAAGGGTAAGATCCCTCCTGCAGAAATGTGCCATGGGTTTGAAGCCTCCTTGCAAAGTGCCTTCCTTGTGGCAGGTCCCCATGTGTCTTTCTAAAATCAGCACAGTCTGTCTGGGCGTGCTTGGAATTCTGCAGCTGTGACCCCTCTAGAATCTTCCTTGAATTCAGGTGCAACTAATCTCCTCCATCGTGGACACCAGGAAGTAGGCTGTAGAGCATTCCGTGACCCTGAAGAATGACACGATGTTCTTGATGAAGAGGGTGGAAATTCCTGAAGGAAAAATAATGTTTTCTCAACAGCAGAAGTAGATAACGAGTCTATTCAATGACTGGGTCATGGAAAACCCTGTTCTCTAGAGGTTGATGCTGCATTCCAGGCAAACCCACACCCTCGGTGTATGCCAGAGGCGTCAGAAACACAAAGGAGCTCATACGAGAGTGCCAGTTAGCTATGAATCCTCAAGGTCTTCCACTGGAACAGAAGATAATAACTTACTCTGAAGAATTGTTTGCATCTCCCTGCCCATCCCCTAGCTACTGAGTGCAATTGTGCAACTCAATTGCATGCAACTATAAATATAGCTACAACTATGAAAAGAGCTGAGATTCTAAACCACAAATACAGACAACTACGAATATAGATGAGATGAAAAACTGTAAGCCTTCTTAAGGGTGTACAACATGTAACAATGGCACCCACTAGCTCATGTTTAGATACCAAGGAAATAATAGCAGAAATGTTTTATGTTCACATTCAGAACAAGACCTATTATCATTCATCATCAGTTAATTTAGTCCTATTTTATTCATATTTGTTTTACTCTATCTTGTAAGCACAGATGCTTCTCTGCTAAAATTAGGGAAATAATTAGTCCCCTGATAGTGTCTCAAATTTAGGTAGGTCATTCTATCAGAAGCCTTTATATAAGAGTACTTGGTGCAGTTATTTCTGTGCGTTTCTGACACATTCTTTTTACGTTGAAGACAAAGCCCTGTGGCCTTTAACTGATTTGCAAGCACTTTTAGAAAAACAGCGGAGTACCACCAAAGGTATATACTAATGAAAAATAAACCATGCTTTCAGGGATGTAGTTAGTTGGTACACTAAAATGTTCTTTTATATAATGCAAACAGCATTAACACTTTAAAAAATAGAATTATATTATGCACAGTGAAGGCACTGGAAATTTTTCTACAAACTTTAAATAATTTCTGGATTATTTATGTTAATAAAAATTATGTAAAAAATTTAACCTAAGGGAAGTTAAGCATACTTCTGATTATTTAATATAACAAGATGCAAAATAGGCAAATTTCCACTTATGATAGTAGGATATAAAGAGTTTGTTCTGATACAAATATCAAACATAAAGTGTAAGTAAGAAATAGAAAAAAAATGACCTGTGTATGTTGATTATTTATATGTGTGTATATTACTATGCAAAATTATTTATTTTTAGTAACTTAGATTATGTAAATATGTAATATATTTTAGGCAGCAGCAAATATTAACACATTTTTTAATGTGCAGCTTAGATAAGAGCTGATGATTAAAATTTATTAATATTAGCAACTTACAACCAACGTTATGCAGAAAGAAATTCTAAAAATAATTTTGTATTAACTTTGAAAATTTTAAACCGTTTTCTACAGAAGTTTTTAAATTACAGATAATAAAATAGACAGTTTATAAAAAAGAAAATGCTACTGAGAAATAGTTGGATATTGATTCATTATTTTTTCTGAATATTAGTATTTGGAGCTTCACTGTTAACAATTCCAATAGGCTACACAAATTTTCTCTTCAGTAAAATGGCAAAATAGAAGTCACTCTATTCCTAAATATATGATGCAAGTTTATTCCCATTTTTTCTATATAAATGCCACAAAATTTAGGCCAATAAAATCAGAATTTCTTCCATGAAATTTCAAGAGCTGAGCTGAGCTGGGAAGAGCTTAACTGCTTAATATCAGAGTTCTAAATTAAAGCAAGAGACCCACATCAAAGTAATAGTTAAGCCTTTCTGTCTTCCTTTCTGTGATTGTGGTAAGCAACAGGCAACATCACATGAAGCACCGACTCCTCATTGTTCCATTTTTTCCTCATGGAGAAGCACCAGGAAAGGGTCAGATGGATCAGCGCAAACATGGGGCACTGTCTCACTGCCGTGGTGACCCCTCATTAAAAACAGGCGTGCAATTTTGTGAAAAAGGGGGCAGGTGAGCGAGAGGCGAAAGTATGCGCAAGATTAAAAAGTAAAAAGAATTGAGTATTAATAGGAATGTATAAAAATTATTATCAAAGTTCCATTTCTTCTCCAGAAACAGGGATCTGAGCAAAGGTTTCTGAAGAAGGCCTTGACCAAAAGCCCCTGAGGAAAGTGCCCCTGAATCTAGATGCCTGGATTGGGAATGAAAACTACATGTGAGCCTCAGTGGCCAAGATGGCCGGTATTATTTATTTCAACCCCTCAGAGACTGCAAAGCATTGACATTTATATGCTTCTCCTAAATGCACATGTCAGCAGCAGTGTGACAACCAATGCTTTCAAAGATATAATGTAGGCATCAGAATTTCTGCCAAAAGTTTAAATAATCTTATCTTTTCAACCTCAAATAACCGTATATGCTGAGAACCTTCAAAGGCATGTACCGCCACAAATAATTTTTCAGGAAAGAAATAAAGAAGCTCAGCTGTAGAATAAAAATTGGACTGGAAGTTGATGCTACCTGTGGGAATTGCTAATAATGAAAGCACAGCTTGTTAGAATTCAACATGTCTGATTGGTGAATATAATGTCACAGCAGAATAGATGCAGGAGTATTTGGATCTGACTATGCTATCTAAAGCTAGAATCCTTACGTTTTCAAAAGTTTAGAAAAATAAGTTACAGTAGTTAGTGGAGGTGGTATTTCTTTTCTTTGGTTGACTTGGAAATTAACACCAATCCTCATATTAGCTTCTGGTTCATATGTACACCTTGTGTTTTAATCAGGACAATTTAGGTAAATAAATTTAATCTTTTTCAGGTGTCTGTAAAGGGAGCATTATTAACATTACATATAACTTTTCACTGGAATAAAATACCTCGACCCAGAATCTTCAATGGTCCCATCAATTGATGTCAGTCCTTTATAATAAAATGAAGTCTACTATTCTTTCTGAAATATACAAAGTTAAAGACATCAAGACCAAAGTTACTCAGAAACAAAATTATAATAAAAACATGGCTGTACCATTAGATCTTAATAAATCCCAAAATTGTATATATAGTATAGAAATAATATAAGTAGTTATAATGTTTAAATATATTAGGGGAAAAGTATAAAAGTAAGATCAAAATAAGTTATATTATCAAAATAATTAGGTAAAAATTTTAAATGTAAAGGATAGAATACATAGACAAATTACATAAATGAAAAAAGAAATTACGAATTAGAAGATAGGATGAAGTGAATATTTAGAAGTCCCAATAGGGATAAAACAAATAAACAATATGAAAAATTAAAATACATAAAAATCTAGAGTAAGTCGTATTGTTTAAATACAAGTTTAAATAAAAGGGAATGAATGTCGAATGGGAATAAAATATATAATTATTAAAATAATTAATTATAATAGCTTGAAGGCATACTGATCAAAAGAAAAACAATAGCTAAAAGCACAATACCAAAATAGAGAAAATCACGTAAAGGAATCTAAGATAATATTCAAATTAATTATAAAGCAATGAAAAGAAACATATTTCTCAATATGTGAATAAGATCAAGAATCCAATAGCTTATGGTCCTCAAAGATCTGAGGGAAAAACTTGCATTTAAAATTTTCTGAAAACTTAGTTTATGAAGAAAAATACTCTTCCTGAGAACAAACATTGAGCTAAAATAAATGTGCAAACATCTAAATAGACCTAAACCATATTAACACTGTGTCAAATTATACACAATGTGTGATATATCCATGTGAAGCATATTTATGGAAGAAGAAAAGAAAATGTTATCCCAAGGGTTATACTAAAGAGTAAATTTGGTAATAAATGAGGAACTTATTTTATATCAGTATAATGTGTATTTAAGGGATTTCTGTCACTAAATTCTTAAATATTGAGTGCAAATCCTATATACTGTTTGAACAATACTATTATTTTCTCAGCAAAGGTCAACACTGAAAGACTGACTCCTGCATAGCCACTGACCACAGCT
Source organism: Pongo abelii (assembly GCF_028885655.2). NCBI lineage: Eukaryota > Metazoa > Chordata > Mammalia > Primates > Hominidae > Pongo > Pongo abelii. Next base: position 883,482 of record NC_072000.2, on the reverse strand, counting down.
TCTGGAACAACAAAAGCATTGAATCATTAATCCTGAATGTGGCCAATGAGCATGAGATGAGAAAATCTACCCAGTTCATGACCACAAAGCAACTCACCAGCAGCTGGATGGTCTGGGTAGCTTATTTCTCTGGAGAAACTCTTGGAGAGGGGCTCCTGCTATAGAGATGCTGAGACTGCATTTTGTGCCTGGAGCAGAGAATTACCACGTGTGATTTGAGAGCATCAGTGTTCCTCCAGAAGAGATATTTCTAAATGCTGCTAGTGTGAAAAACAAGCTTATGTTCACATAGCCCCTGGGGGAAGGAAAAAAGTAATAAACAAGAAAAATAATTCTTGCCCAGGTTACATTTGATTTAGCTTTAGTGGGGTAGAGCAAGTCTCTGCTAATAAAGAAGTTGAGAATCCATGAGAAGAAGACAAAACATAGGGTATAACTAAAATGGGTGAGTTTGAAATTCTACCAACCAGTAGGTTCTGGAATTAATGGCAATGGCTTGTAGTATGCTCAAAGAGCAGGTGGTTCATGGGAAGAAGCTGCTGATTATCATGTTAAGGTAGACAGCAGCCTTCTATTTGAGGCCACTCTAGAGAACATCTTCCCAATCTGTCTGTAGAGAACAAGTTTGCCATGGTTGAGCATCACTATGTAGATGAAGACCAAGTTACTGATGCCCTTGTCACAGGACCTGGGGCTGCAACCAAAAAGCATGCAAAAATCCAGAAGACAGGAAGGAAGATGTTATAGGTTCCAATGCTATGGAATAAAAAGGAATTTTATGGCATTATTATTTGAAGATGTGCTCTTTGTCAGAAAAATAAACGTATATCTGGAAAACAAACGAGGAACAAACAAAGTCTCTTCTTAGGAAATCTCTGTGATTAGGTCAACCACGACCACCACTCTCCTCAGTGTTGACTATCATGTTTACTTCAATCAAAAAGTCCTGAGTCATTCCTAGCAACCCCATGGGCATCATCCCGCCAGCCTCCTCTTTCCTTCACTTCCCATAAGCATCAAATCTGCAATGATGCCATTGAAGACCCCTCTTTTTGTGATTTTATTATCTTCACACTTTCTGAACAATTATAAGTGCCATACCACTCTCCTCAGTGTTGACTATCATGGTTACCTCAATCAAAAAGTCCTGGGTCATCCGTAGCAAACCCATGGACACCATCCTGCCAGCCTGCTCTTTCCTTCACTTCCCATAAGCATCAAATCTGCAATGATGCCATTGAAGCCCCCTCTTTTTGTGATTTTATTATCTTCACACTTTCTGAACAATTATAAGTGCCAAGTGTCCCAGAAGTTGTTAATTTGTATATCTTCTCTTAAATTCCACAAGATTATGGACAATGACTTATGAACATTTTATCTGCATACCTGGTACACTGTTAGGTTAATGTTTTTCAAAAAGATGAATGACTGGAGATAAGCAGGCAATCCATTCGTCAGATTTTTTCACTCCGCTAATTAATATGAGGTGGGGAGAAGCTATAATGTGTAACTGACCAAACTTTCTTCATCGAACTTTTTAATAAGAGCAGTCATCTATTGATGAGGATAAAGCACACCTGACCTAAACACATCCCGAAAGACCACACCTCTCAATAGTGTTGCTGTGAGGATTAAGTTTCAACATAAATTTTTAAGGGAAATAAAAACAAGAAAACCATACCTCATGTGCCCAATTTATTTTTTTCTTCCACACAAAATACAATCATTCTATCTACTAGTTCTGTAATTCTTAGCTCATTCCAGAACCGATGATAAAATCTAAGTTCAAAGTCTTGTGCAAACATCATATGGATGAAATTCAAGGTGTAATTATTTCAAATGGAAATTTTTCTTTAGCTGTGAATACATGAAATCTAACATGTTACATGTTCTTGAAAAACAACGGTGGGAAAGGCAAAGGACAGACATTGCTCTTTCAAAGGGAGAAAAAGGCAAGAAAAAATGAATAACAGGTCCCAAGTGTGTTGTTAAAAAAAAACAACAACAAGGTAGGCCATGCACGGTGTCTCATACCTGTAATGCCTGCACTTTGGGAGCAAAGGCAGGTGGATCACTTCTGGTCAAGAGTTCAAGACCAGCCTGGCAATATAGTGAAACCCGGTCTTCACAAAAAAAAAAAAATTAGGCAATCATGGTGGCACGCACATTTGGTCCCAGTTACTTGGGAGGCTGAAACAAGAAAATCACTGTAGCCTGGGGGGCAGAGGTTGCAATGAGCTGAGATCACACCACTGCACTCTAGCCGGGGCAACAGAGTGAGAATCCATCTCAAAGTACGTAAATAAATTTTTAAAATGGACAAAAACTGCTCAAATTTGAAAAAGGAAATGGACAAAAAAACTCACGAGGTTTAATAGATTTTGACTATCCTAAATTTAAAGAAAACCAAAGTGAGACACAATATAAAACTGTTAAATATCTCATAGAAAACATTTCAAAAGTTTCAACAGAAAAAAGAATAAACACATTCAATTTAGTCCTACTAATACTATCAAGAGATGTGTTTAAAGATATTTTGCAGTTCAGAATGTGGGATGATATACTAAAGTATAAAAAAAAAGAAAAATTACCAACCAAGAACATTATATATGGCAAAACTCTCATTGAAACATGAAGGTGAAATTAAGATTTCTTTTCAGATAAACTAAAGCTAAAGGAGTTTATGACCCCTAGGTTAGTTCTTCAAGAAATGCCAGAAAGTCCCTTAAGATTAAAAAATGAGAGTACCAAAAAATATACAAAACTATAAAGACCTGTTGTAAGGTAAACATATACAGAAATATAGCATCCTGTATTATTGTGATGTTGGTAAGAAATTTTGATTCCTTTACAGAATTTGACAGAGAATATACAAAAATATTATATGTGTATGTTAAATACACCATAAAAAAGGACTAAGTTGTGACATCAAGAGCAAAGTGTGTGTTGGGAAAGACAGCCACATAAAACAACGGATTTTTTATATGCTACTGGAGATAATATCACATTAAAAGTGATTGTTATGACTTTGAGACGTTTCATTTAATCTGTATATCAGCCACAAAAATAATACATATAAAATATACAGAAAAGAAAAAGAAATAGAAACATATTAGCACAAAAATTAATTAGATGAAAAGGAAGACAGCAAGAAAGAAAATAAATAAATAGAAGAACTACAAAAGAAACACAATACAATTAACAAAATGGCAATAGTAACTCCTTAACTGCAAATAATAACCTTATATGTAACAATGTTAATCTCTCCAGTAACAGACACAAGGTCACTGAAAAAATAAAAATAGAAAATCAAATAAATTCTGTTTATAAGAGGCTCACCATTTATTTAAGGATAAACATGGACTGAAAGTGCAGGGATGGAAAATTATATTCTATATCGTGACCAAATCATCCTAAATAGCAACCAGAATAGAACAAAGTTGGTCACATTTACATTAGATGATTAGACTTTAAGCAAAAAACTGTCATAAAGACAAACAAGGACATTATATAATAAAAGTAAATCTCCAAGAAAATATCGTAATTAAAATATGCACATGTATCAGCAACTATTCCAAACATATAACACAAATAATGACAGAATTAAAAGGAGAAATAGGCTGAGTACAGTGGCTCATGCCTGCTTGTAATCCCTGCATTTTGGCGGGGGCTGAGGCAGGAGGATAACTTGAGCCCAGGAATTGAGATTAACCTGGGCAAGGTAGCAAAACTTTGTCTGTATATTAAAAAAAAATTATAAACAAAAATAAAGGGAGAAATACACACAACCACCAAAATGATAGGAGACTTTAAAATAATGGAGAGGACAATCTGGCAGGCCAACATGAAGACAGAGGATTGAGCAAGCAGTGATTCAACCAAATCCAATACACATATAGAAACGATCTTCTCAACAACAGACTGCACGTGCTTCTGGTGCGCACGTGGAACATTCTTGAGACTATATCACAAATTGGACCACAATTCAAGAAAATTAAATTCATGCAAAGTATCATTTGCAACTAAAATGGAACGGAACTAGAAATGAATACCAGAAGAAAAATTTAAAAATTTGCAAATACATAAAATTCAAGTAATATGCTCCTAAACATTATGGGTTAAAGAAGAAATCATAGTGAAAATTTCAACATAACTGGAGACAAAAAGCATCACGAAATTATTGAATGCATGTAAAGCTTCTATTCAATTGTAGTAGTAAATGTGTACATTTAAAAAAATCTATCTAAATCAACTACTAAATGTAACCAAACATAATTAAAGAATAAAAATTTCAGCAGTTAAAATAATAACAATTAAAAACCATAGACAAATCAATTAAAGTTTGGTTTTATTGAAAAGATTAAGAAGACTGACAAACAGATTAAAAGAAAAAAAGAAGGTATCTCAAATAATTAAATTCGAAATAAAAGAGGAGCTATTACTACTGATGCCACAAAAGTAGGAAAAGAAGAGATTATAAAAGCTTAACTCCAAGTATATGCCAAAAAATGTGATAAGCTAAAAGGAATAGACAAACGTCTAGAAATACAGATTATACTAAAAATAAACCATAAAAAAATCTGAACAGGCATATAACTAGTAACAACAACCTCCCCTCAAAAAGCCCAGGCCCGTCTCACTTCATTCAATAATATTTTTCAAAATGTTAAAGCAGGGTTAACACCAACCATTCTTAAACTACTTCAGAAAAATGAAAAAGAGAAAATAATTTCCAACATATTTTATGATCCCAGCATTAACACAACACCAAACCCCACAAAGACACTAAAATATAACCACAACTCAATTTTCCTGATGACTATTGACGTAAAAATTCTCCTCGGAACATTAGAACACCAAATTCAATAACACATTGCAAGGGTTACACACCATGACAAAGAGGCAGTTATCTCTCCAATATAAGTATTGTTCAACACATGTAAATCAATTATTTATTATTTATTTTTTATTATACTTTAAGTTCTAGGGTACAATTGGACAACGTGCAGGTTTGTTACATAGGTATACATGTGCCATGTTGTTTTGCTGCACCCATCAACTCGTCATTTATTTTAGATATTTCTCCTACTGCTATCTCTCCTCCAGCCCCCCAGCCCCTGACGGGCCCCGCTGTGTGATGTTCCCCACCCTGTGTCCAAGTATTCTCATTGTTCGGTTCCAACCTATGAGTGAGAACATGTGGTATTTGGTTTTCTGTCCTTGAGATAGTTTGCTGAGAATGATGGTTTCCAGCTTCATCTATGTCCGTGCAAAGGACTTAAACTCATCTTTTTTTATGGCTGCATAGTATTCCACGCTGTATATGTGCCTCATTTTCTTAATGCAGTCTATCATTGATGGACATTTGGGTTGGTTCCAAGTCTTTGCTATTGTGACTAGTGCTGCAATAAACATACGTTTGCATGTGTCTTTATAGTGGCATGATTTATAATCCTTTGGGTATATACCCAGTAATGGGATGGCTGAGTCAAATGACATTTCTAGTTCTAGATTCTAGAGCAACTGCCACACTGTCTTCCGCAATGGTGGAACTAATTTGCAATCCCACCAACAATGTAAATTCCTTCCTATTGTTCCACATCCTCTCCAGCATCTGTTGTTTCCTGACTTTCAAATAATCGCCATTCTAACTGGTGTGAGATGGTATCTCACTGTGGTTTTGATTTGCATTTCCCTGATGACCAGTGATGACGAGCAGTTTTCATTTGTCTGTTGGCTGCATAGATGTCTTCTTTTCAGAAGTGTCTGTCAATTTCCTTTGCCCACTTTTTGATGGCATTGTTTTTTTCTTGTAAATTTGTTTGAGTTTTTTGTAGATTGTGGCTATTAGCCCTTTGTCAGATGGATAGATTGCAAACAATTTTCTGCCATTCTGTAGATTGGCTGTTCACGCTGATGGTAGTTTCTTTTGCTGTGCAGAAACGCTTTAGTTTAATTAGATCCGATTTCTCTATTTTGACTTTTGTTGCCATTGCTTTTGGTGTTTTAGTCATGAAGTCTTTACCCATGCCTATGTCCTGAAAGGTATTGCCTAGGATTTCTTCTAGGGTTTTTACGGTTTTAGGCCTAACATTTAAATCTTTAATCCACCTTGAATTAATTTGTGTATAAGGTGTAAGGAAGGGATCCTGTTTCAGCTTTATACATGTGGCTAGCCGGTTTTCCAAGCACCATTTATTAAATAGGGAATCCTTTCTCCATTGCTTATTTTTGTCAGGTTTGTCAAAGATCAGATGGCTGTAGACGTGTGGTGTTATTTCTGAGGGCTCTGTTCTGTTCCATTGGTCTATATATCTGTTTTGATACCAGTACCATGCTGTTCGGTTACTATGGCCTTGTAGTACAGATTGCAGTCAGGTAGCATGATGCTTCCAGCTTTGTTCTTTTTGCTTAGGATTGTCTTGGCAATACTGGCTCTTTTTTTGTTCCATATGAACTTTAAAGTAGATTGTTGCAATTCTGTGTAGAAAGTCATTGGTGACTTCATGGGGATGGTGTTGAATGTGTAAATTACCTAGGGTAGTATGACCATTCTCACAATATTGATTCTTCCTATCCATGAACATGGAATGTTCTTCCATTTGTTTGTGTCCTCTTTTATTTCATTGAGCACTGGTTTGTAGTTTTTCTTGAAGAGGTCCTTCACATTCCTTGTCAGTTTTATTCCTAGGTATTTTATTCTCTTTGTAGCAATTGTGAATGGCAGTTCACTTATGATTTGGCTCTCTGTTTTTCTGTTATTGGTGTATAGAAATGCTTTTGATTTTTGCACGTTGATTTCATATCCTGAGACTTTGCTAAAGTTGCTTATCAACTTAAGGAGATTTTGGACTGAGACAATGAGCTTTTCTAAATATACATCAGGTCATCGGCAAACAGAGAAAACTTGACTTCCTCTTTTCCTAATGGTATACCTTTTTTTCTCTTGCCTGATTGCCCTGGCCAGAACTTCCAACACTATGTTGAATAGGAGAGGTGAGAGAGGGCATTCTTGTCTTGTGCCGGTTTTCAAAGAGAATGCTTCCAGTTTTTACCAATTTAGTATATTGGCTGTGGGTTTTTCATAGATAGCTCTTATTATTTTGAGATACATTTAATCAATACATAGTTTATTGAGAGTTTTTAGCATGAAAGACTGTTGAATTTTTTCAAAGGCCTTTTCCACATCTATGGAGATAATCAAGTGGTTTTTGTTGTCGGTTCTGTTTATGTGATGGATTATGTTTATTGATTTGTGTATGTTGAACCAGCTTTGCATTCCAGGGATGAAGCCTACTTGATCGTGGTGGATAAGCTTTTTGTTGTGCTGCTAGATTCTGTTTGCCAGTATTTTACTGAGGATTTTCACATCCATGTTTATCAGGGAGTTTGGTCTAAAATTATTTTTTTGTTGTGTCCCTCCCAGGCTTTGGCATCAGGATGATACTGGCCCCATAAAATGTTAGGGATGATTTCCTCTTTTTCTATTGATTGGAATAGTTTCAAAAGGAATGGTACTAGCTCCTTTTTGTACCTCTGGTAGGATTTGGGTGTGAAACTGACTCTACACAGTGCTTTAAGTGTTTCCCAGAGATTCTGGTATTTTGTGTCTTTGTTCTCATTGGTTTCAAAGAACATCTTTATTTTTGTCTTCAATTCCTTATTTACCCAGTAGTCATTCAAGAGAAGGTTGTTCAGTTTCCCTGTATTTGTGCTGTTTTGAGTGAGTTGATTAATCCTGAGTTCTAATTTGATTGCACTGTGATCTGAGGGATAGTTTGTTTTGATATCTGTTATTTTAGATTTGCTGAGGAGTGCTTTGCCTCCAATTATGTGGTCAATTTTAGAATAAGTGTGATGTGTTGCTGAAAAGAATGTATATTCTGTTGATACGGGGTGGAGAGTTCTCTAGAAGTCTATTAGGTCTGCTTGGTGCAGAGCTGAGTTCAAGTCACGCATATCCTTGTTAACCTGTCTCATTGATCTGTGTAATATTGACAGTGGGGTTTTAAAGTCTCCCATTATTATTGTGTGGGAGTGTAAGTCTGTTTGTAGGTATCTAAGGACTTACTTTATGAATCTGGGTGCTACTGTATTGGGTGCATATATTTTTAGGGTAGTTAGCTCTTCTTGTTGAATTGATCCCTTTGCTATTATGTAATGGCCTTTTTTGTCTCTTTTGATCTTTGTTGGTTTAAAGCCTGTTTTATCAGAGACTAGGATTGCAACCCCTGCTTTGTTTGTTTGTTTTCCATTTGCTGGGTAGATCTTCCTCCATCGCATGATTTTGAGCCAATGTGTGTCTCTGCACGTGAGATGCATCTCCTGAATACAGCACAGTGATAGGCCTTGACTCTCTATCCAAATTGCCAGTCTGTGTCTTTTAATTGGGACATTTAGCCCATTTACATTTAAGCTTAACATTGTTATGTGTGAATTTGATCCTGTCATTATGAAGTTAGCTGGTTATTTTGCTCGTTAGTTGATACAGTTTCTTCCTAGCATCGATGGTGTTTACAGTTTGACATTTTTGCAGTGGTTGGTACTGGTTGTTCCTTTGCATGTTTTGTACTACCTTCAGGAGCTCTTGTAAGGCAGGCCTGGTGGGGACAATATCTTTTAGCATTTGCTTGTCTGTAAAGGATCTTGTTTCTCCTTCACCTATGAAGCATAGTTTGGCTGGATGTGAAATTCTGGGCTGAAAATTGTTTTCTTTAAGAATGTTGAATCTTGGTCCCCACCCTCTTCTGGCTTGTAGGTTTTCTGCTGAGAGATCTGCTGTTAGTCTGATGAGCTTGCCCTTGCCGGTAACCCGACTTTTCTTTCTGGCTGCCCTTAATATTTTTTCCTTCATTTCAACCTTGGTGATTTTGATAATTATGTGTCTTAGAGTTGCCCTTCTTGAGGAGTATCTTTGTGATATTCTCTGTATTTCCCGAATTTGAATATTGGCCTGCCTTTCTGTATTCGGGAAGTTCTCCTGCATAATATCCTGAAGAGTGTTTTCCAACTTGGGTTCTATTCTCCACGTCACACTTAAGTACCCCAAACAAAGGTAGATTTGTTCTTTTCACATAGTCTCATATGTCTTGGAGGCTTTGTTCATTTCTTTTCACTCTTTTTACTCTAAACTTGTCTTCTCATTTTATTTTATTAATTTGATCTTCAATCACTGGTATCTTTTCTTCTAGTGGATTGAATCAGCTATTGAAACTTGTGCATGTGTCACAAAGTTCTCATGCCTTGGTTATCAGCTCCGTCAGGTCTTTTAAGGTATTCTCTACACTGTTTATTATAGTTAGCCATTCGTTTAACCTTTTTTCAAGGTTTTTAGCTTCCTTGAGATAGGTTCGGACATGCTCCTTTAGATCAGTGAAGTTTGTTATTACCGACCTTCTGAAGCCTCTTTCTGTCAACTCGTTAAAGTCATTCTCTGCCCAGGATTGTTGCATTGCTGGTGAGGATCTGCAATCCTTCGGAGGAAAAGAGGTGCTCCGGTTTTTAGGATTTTCCGCTTTTCTGCACTGGTTTCTTCCAATCTTTGTGGTTTTATCTACCTTTAGTCTTTGTTGTTGGTAACCTACAGATGGGGTTTTGGTGTGGATGTCCTTTTCGTTTATGTTGATGGTATTTTCTTCTGTTTGTTAGTTTTCTTTACAACAGTCAGGTCCCTCAGCTGCAGGTCTGTTGGGGTTTGCTGGAGGTCCATTCCAGACGCTGTTTGTATGGGTATCACTAGAGGAGGCTGTGGATCAGCAAATATTTCAGAACAGCAAATATTACTGCCTGATCGTTCCCCTGGAAGCTTTGTCAAAGAGGGGCTCCTGCCTGCATGAAGTGTCTGTTGGCCCTTACTAGGAGATGTCTCTCAGTTAGGCTATATGGGGTTCAGGGACCCACTTGAGGAGGCCATAGGTCCATTTTCAGAGCTCAAACTCCATACCATGAGAACCACTGTTCTCTTCAGAGCTGTCAGATGAGAGGTTTAAGTCTGCAGAAGTTTCTGCTGCCTTTTATTCAGCTATGCCCTGCCAACAGAGGTGGAGTTTATACATGCAGTAGGCCTTGCTGAGCTGTGGGTGGCTCCAACCATCTCAAGTTTCCTAGCCACTTTGTTTACCTACTCAAACCTCAATAATGGCAGATGCACCTCCACCTGCCCAGCTGCAGCCTCGCAGGTTGATCTCAGACTGCTGCGCTAACAGTGAGCAAGGCACTATAGGTGTGGGACCCGCCAAACCAGGCAAAGGAGAGTATTTCCTGGTCTGCCGGTGGCTAAGACTCTGGGAAAAGTGCAGAATTTTGGTGAGAGTGTCCTGGTTTTCCAGGTACAGTCTGTCATTCCTTCTCTTGGCTAGGAAAGGAAAATCCACCGACCTCTTGCACTTCCTGGGTGAGGTGATGTCCTGTTCTGCTTCAGCTCACCCTCTGTGGGATGCACCCACAGTCCAACCAGTCCCAATGAGATGAATCAGGTACCTCAGTTGGAAATGCAGAAATCAACCATCTTCTGCATTAATTACACTGGGATCTGCAGACCAGATCTCTCTCTATATGGCCACCTTGGAACGGGAGTTTAAGTCAATCAATTTAATATACCACATTAACAGACTAACAGATATAAAACACACAATCATCTCAAATAATGCAGAAAAGTCAACTGACAAAATTAAGCATCTTTTCAAGATTAAAAATAGTTCAATAAACTAGAAATAAAAGGAAACTGCTTTAACATAATAAGACATGTAAAAACTCATCACCAACTGGGTGCAGCACCTCATGCCTATAGTCCCAGCAAAAAAAACACTCATCACTAACATTATACTGAAATCTGAAGTGCGGAAAGTTTATCCTCTAAGATTAATAAGGAAGCAAGATATTCACTTTTGATGCATCTATTCAAAAATAGCAGTGAAAGTCCTGGAAAAAGCAACTAGGCAATGACAAAATGAAAACATCCACATTCTAAAGGAAGAAGTAAAATTACCTGTATCTTATGATATGATGTTATATATAAAAAACCCTGAATGCTGAACACAACACCTGTTACAACTAATACTTGAATTTAGCAAAATTGCAGAACACAAAATTAAGTGTGTTTCTCTTCACTACAATGCACAATTTAAGTTTTTAAAATTCCACTGAAAATAGCATTAAAAAGAATGTACTTTGGAATAAACAAGCAAAGAGATATAAGACTAGTATAATAGACATTAAAAGATGTTGCTGAAGAAAATCACAACCGTTTCGGAAGATATTCTATATTTACAGATTAGAAAATTGATATCCCATATGCATATATTAGAAGAAAAATTCTTGTCTATGCTAATGAAAGTAATAATAGATTAAATGCAATAGCTATATAAATCACAATAATATTTATTTGCAGAAATAAAAAATTCTAAAACATATGGAATCTCAAACCTGAAAATAGGCAATTAAACTTGCAGCAGAATGTCAAGTGGGGAGCCGTCACAATTTTTAAATCAAAAACTAGTGGCAGTGCTGTTGAACTCTTTTTAAATGTGGTATTTTGAGGCCAGGTTCTATGGCTTACACATGTAACCTCAGCATTTTGTAAGGCTGAGGTAGGAGGATTGCTTGAGCCCAGGAGTTCAAAACACACTGGGCATCATAGTGAGAACCTCCATCTCTACAAAAAATAAAAAATAAAAATAAAAATTAGCTAGGCATGGTGACATGAACTTATAGTCTCAGCTATTCCAGAGGCTGAGGTGAGAGGATTGTTTAAGCCTAGGAGATCAGGCTGCAGTGAGCGATGGTGGCACCAGTGCACCGCAGCCTGGATGACAAAGAACCTGTCTCAAAAAATGAAAAGGAGAAAACCAGAAAAGAAACGTATTAAATCAAGACATGCACACATAGTAAATAATAGAGACCACCCCTCTCCACAAAAGCCTTGTATATGCCGTCAAAATGATCTTCAAAAAGAGTGTAAAGGCCAAACTGTGCAGAAGGAATAGCCTCCTTTAACAAACAATGGTGGGAAGACTTGGTATCAACACGTAAAATACAGAGATCAGAATTGTAGTTTATACTATATTTTTTAAAAAACTCAAAATGGATTAAAGACCTAAATGTAAGGCTGAAAGCTGTAAAACTCCTACACAAAAATACAGAGGAAAAAATCCAACATTATGCCGTTGAATTTGGCAATGGGTTCTTGACTGCCAGCAGCCCCACATCCCTGGAGCATCCATCCGCTCACCGCTGCCTGGTGCTGGGTCCTTCCACACCTGTGGCGCTGCTTTGTTCGGGGCTCTGAGGGGCACCAGCCGGGACACCACGCCGAGCACAGGGCGCAGGCCGGGCGTTCTCGGGCTATTCGCGGGCAGGCTGGCCCCATGCCTGCCTCAGGCGCCGGAGAGATGACGGCCTGATCCGAGTGTGCGGAAGGAGGAAGAAACTTGTCTCCTGAGCCAGCAGGAACAAGGAGGTGGATGCGGGACACAGGCACACAGGGGTGGATGCCATAAAAATATATGGCGTATATTTCTAAACATGGCCGCAATTTGAATACTTACAATATTTAAAAACTCCAAAGATTGTTATGTTGACCCTGCACCAAAATTTGTCATTCCAATGACTACAAGAATTTTTAAGACTCTGAGGTCCTGCACCTCCTGTTGTCATTCTTGATCTCCACATTATTGGGTGGCCAAAAGCAGGAAGAAGGGCTTTGTGATTTTCCATGTTATTTTACTCAGCGACTCTTCCCCTAGCACCCACCCTCTGGCAGCTACCTTGGTAGGTTCACCATGTGATACCAAAAATGATTATGTTATCCCTGCCTCCCTGCGGGGAGCTCACAGTCTGAGGACTGCTGGACAAAAACACTAAAGCAAGTACATGCGAAAGGAAAGAACATTTTATAACGGAAATAAAGTAGAATGTTGTGAGGGAGGGCTGGGGAGAGGTTGCGTGGAGGGGACATGAATGTCTCGCTGAGGTGACATTATGCTGTGACTAGAATGACAACAAAGAGCCAGTCCTGCGCAGATGTGGAAAGTGTGACAGGGAAAAGTCACTCATTGTGAAGAGACTCTAAGGCACAAGTGAGTTCAGCAGAGGAGGTTATAACGGGACAAGTGTGGCTGCAGGCAGCCTGACAAAGACAGGAAGAGAGGGGCGGGAGGATCCTGGGGCCTGAAAGAGGAGGTTAGTCATTTGCCCCTCTCTGACAACATTGCCTTGAATTTTAGCACATTTTGACAACAAATACTATCTCACAGTTTTTGTGAAGCAGAATCTCGATATAGCTTTGTTGGGTGCCTCTGCCTCAAGGTCTCTTACGAGGCTGGGGATGTGATTTCAACTGAAGCTGGATTTGGGGAGAGATCAGCCTCCAATCTGCCTCATGAAAATTGGCACGATTCAGTGTCAACTGAGAGCCCAAGTTTCTTACTCTCGATTGGCCTGAGAATCTCCTCAGTTCTCTATCATGTGGGTCTGTGCCTAGAGCATCTTAGGACACTGGAGATCGTTTCCTCATCTTGAGGAATATAATAGAGAGATGGAAGATGAAAGAGATAGACAGACATATGCACAGAAAAAGAGAGAAAGGGAGACAGAGAGATTGAGAGAGGAAGCACAGGACAGAGCAAGTAGGAGGAAGATAGTAGCAGTTTTAGAAATATAACTTTGGAAGTTGCAATAGACTATGTGATTCCCCACCATATTCACATTCCAGAACCTTAATCCCCAGTGTAATGGCCTTAGCAGGTCAGAGGTAATTAAGTCCTAAGCATGAGGCCCTCATGATAGAGATTACTAGCTTTGTAAAAGAAACCACAGAAGGCTGTCTCTCCCTCTCTCTGCTAAATGAGAATACAACCTGAAGTCTGGAGGTTGAAACTCAGAAGAGAGTCCTTACCAGACCCCAACCATGCCGGAAGCCCAATCTCAAATTTCTAGCCTCCGGAACTAAAGTCTTTTGTTTATACGTTGCCTAGTCTATGTTTTTTGGTATAGAAGCCTGAACTAAGTCAGAAGTGATAACCTATCACATTTGTTGTATTCTCTTTGACAGAAACTAGAACCAGGTCCCCAAATAGTTAAACCAGTGACTAGGAGAAATTACTTCAGTTTGCAGAATGACAGATAAGAAAAGATACAACTTGTTGAAAGACTGAAATTTATTCCACTTATGAGACTTATAAAAACTGGCTAAAATTGGTCAGAACCAATATGGTCAACTGGAGTCTGTGTGAAATAAGCTCACTGATGTCAGAGCCCAAATTTCCATCATATGTTTTATACTAACTCTCCCCAAACTTGCACACGTGACCTGTGTGTAGCTGGAAAAGATGACTGTTCATGCCCAATGACTTTCCATACATTTTTCCTTTCAGCAATTCCCTACTAATCCAGAACCCACCTCCTAAACCTTTCTGAGAATATTACTACCTTTAAGTAAGCACAGGGAAACAGACTTGAGCTGGAATCTCATCTCTTTGTTGGAAACCCGGTGTTATAGTACCGGCTTCTGAGGCACTGAGCGGTGAGCTGCGTTTTTACAGAACAGAGTCACTCACAACTTAGTGTGTTGGGGGCGCCCACCACATAGGCTGACATGAGGCATACAGATATGATTCTAAATATAATGGACAGCACTGGAATATTTAATGCCAGAAGACATTATTTGATTTTCTTTTGATTTCAACTTCTTCTGCTGTAGAATGGAAAAATAAGGCTATATATATAAAATATATATCTTTTATATATAAAGATATATATGTATAAGTTTATATATTATATATAGTTATATATAATATATAAATATAAATATATATATACATTATATTTATATATTTTTTTGAGACAGAGTCTCGCTCTGTCACCCAGGCTGGATTGCAGTGGCACCATCATGACTCAATATAATCTCTGCTTCCCGGGCCCAAGTGATTCTTACACCTCAGCCTCCTGAGTGCCTGGGATTACAGTCATGCATCAACACATCTGGCTAATTTTTGCATTTTTAGTACAGAAGGGTTTTTGCCATGCTGGTCATGGCTGGTTTCAAACCCCTGGCCTTAAGTGTTCCACCCGCCTTGGTCTACCAATCTGCTAAGATTACAGGTAAGAGCCACAACATCCAACCGAGTTTTATTCATTCTATCTCATATATCGCCAATGACTGTTTCTGGAAGTTGATGCTAGCATAATCCCATTATGCATACTTTAGGGCTGGGGAGACCTAAAGCACACAGTGATTTTTATATGGTCACAGAAATGAAAAGGAAAAGAAGATTTTGACCCAACTCTGTTCTCTCAAACCTGGGTCCCTGGCTGCATTTAAGTCTTTTTGGGGGAGTAAGGGACATAATTGTGTTTGCATAACTGTTTACAGTTAAAGAGTTGACATGGGAGAGGAGGGTGAGCAATCAGCAGCCCAGCAGGGCCTTCGCATAGGTTTATGGAGGAAAAGGGCTCAGGGGATACAACCTTGAAGAAGTTAACAGACTTCCCTTGTGACGGAACCTAACAGAATTTAGAACTTTGGGAACCAGACAACTATATTCTAGAGCAGCCCTGTATCTCGCTAATATCATGGGAGATGCTTGAGAGAGCACTGTATTCTCATTGTATGCTATATTCCTAAACTCTTGCCTGAGAAAGGCTCAAAGTGAGAGTCTTTTCTGACAATATACGTATTGGCTCAGCCAACATCCTTGGTACCACTGGCCGTTCGACAAGAGGCACACACAGGTAACACAGAGTGGCCCAGGGCAGGTCCGTCCATGCCAGGCCACCCTTGTCATCTAATCTGGGCAACACTACCCTGCCTACCGTTACCATGTGTTGCAGGGGGAGCAGGAAAGGAGGGGCTCTTCCTCACAGGGGCAGGTTGTAAGGCATTGGACCCCTGCTGGTTCGGTCATGTTCATACCCAAGTCATGGCTGTTGGAATAAAAAGTTGAGTGTTGCGGACAAAGTGTGTCTACTCAGATGTGAATCCCAAGGCCTTAAGCTGTCATCTGGTTTCCTCATTGGCTAGGGGTCTATGCGAACACGCCTATGTTCCTGATCTAGGAAACAGAATTTCTAATGGAGATGTCACCTGGTGGTAAAAACAAAGCAGACAATTAACTACTTTTTTTTTTCTTTTTTCTTTTTTTTTTTTTTTCCGGCTTTGCTGTTGGGAACACACTTTGTAGAGCTGCATAAAAATCAGTGAGCAGATATTTGATGGGTTCAACTCCCCCATAACCTCGGACAACTGGCAGGTTCACCACACCCCCAAGCATGGCATACAGTGAGTTACGGTGAGAGCAGGCACATGGGAGTCTCTACAGAGAGGGGCCTGACAAAACCAGGATGGGCCCAGGATCCAGACCCAAATATGGAATTTCTCTGGGCTCTCCTGTAGGGGGTTTCCATGAGTGACCCAAAGATCTCCCCCCCAAATGTCTAGCCTTAACTAGTCCCAATGGCAACTGGGTTAAGAGTAAAGTCCCTTTCTACATTCTTGTAGAAATAGCAGAGGAGGCCTTTGTGTTGATTTTACTTTACACTAGGCTGTATTTATTCATGTTACTACAGTTTGTATAGTTTTAATTATTCACCCCTGCTGTCATCTATAGCTGGCAGCTTCACGGTACTGCCAGACCTTCTCCAAGACTTAAAAGCCACCACTATCACTAATACTCTACAAAAATAAGGAAGAGCTTACATGAAAAGGGGATTATATTGTTCCCTGCATTTGTCTGCAATGTGTCATCCCAGAGAATTCATCCCTGTAGCCCATCAGGGCAGAAGCGGTGCCCTCACATATCTTTGTAATGTTCTGTAATGGAGGTCACTTCCCAGAGTGGTTTAGCCTTTCAGTGGCTATTATTTCTGATCAAAATGGAATAAAACTAGAAATCAATAACAGAAGAAAACAAAAACAGCAACATATATATGGAAATTAACTCACTTTTGAGCACGCTCATGTTTAAGAGTTGTAAGACTTAATATTATGAAGAATGTTCATGATGCCTAAAGCGAGTTACAGATTCAATGTAATCCCTTTTAAATTAAAAATTTTTTTTTTTTAGAAATAGAAAAAGGAACCAACAAATTATATGGAATCTCAAGCGAACATAAAGAGCCCAAAAATATTTAAAAAAAAAAACAATGTTAGTGACCTCACCTTTTTTGATTTCAAAGCACATTACAAAGCAACAGTAATCAAAACAGTTTGTTTCTGGCATAAAGACAGACACTTTTTCCAATAAAACAGAAGATAGCACAGACGTCAACCTGGCACATATGAGCAAATAGTTATTTGCACACCCATATTCATTGCAGCATTATTCACAGAGGTGAATAGGTGAAAGCAACACAAAGTTTCCTGATAGAATAAATAAATAAATACAATTTGTAATATAAAAGTAATGGACTATTACTCAGCTTTTAAAGGCAGAAAATCTTGTACCATCCACAATAAAGAGAAATCTTGAGAACATGATGCTACGTAAAATTAGTCACAATAAAACACATGCTCTATGATTCTACTTATATGTAACATCTAAAGTATTGAAGCTTAGAAACAGAAAATAGAATGGTTTTTATCAGGAGCTAGGTGGTAAGGAAAATGGGTAGTTGTCATTTCATGTGTACTGAGTTTTAGTTTTGTAAAAGAAAAAAGTTTTACAAATATGTTGCATAACAGTGTAAATACACTTAACATGATTGAACTAGATAAGGAAAAATGTTAAAGATTCTAAATTTTTTGTTATGTATTTTTTCCACAATCTAAATTGAAAACGACACTCAAGGGCCAAGAGTGATGGTTCATGGCTGTAATCCCAGCACTCTGGGAGGCTGGGGCATACAGATTACTTGAGGCCATGAGTTCAAGACCAGCCTGGCCAACATGGTGAAACCCCAGCTCTATGAAAAATACAAAAATTAGCCAGGTGTGGCGGTGCACAGCTTTAATGCCAGCCACTCAAGAGGCGGCAGCAGGAGAATTGCTTTAACCTGGGAGGCAGAGGTTGCAGTGATCCAAGATTGTGCCACTGCACTTTGGCGACAGGGTAAGAATCTGTCAAAAGCTGAAAAAAAAAAAAAAGAGACACCCGAAGAGTCAGAGTTACAAAGTTTTTGAAAAATTATCTTCCAATCGCATAAATCTTTCTTTCACACTAAGATAATATAAACAATAGATGTTGAAATTAAGACAACTTCCATGATTACTCACTTATACAGAATCAATTATTGGCCATCAAACAAGAAGAAAATATACAAGTCATAAACAAAATAGGGGCCATATTTATACAAGCAAACAAACACTTAAATCATTATATTAACAAAAGACATATGGATGGTTAATATTTGACTTTTGCACCACACTGTCTTAAGGTGTACAGAGTTGAATATTGTCATACAAAATTACATTATATAAATTAAAACTAAAAATAATAAACTGATGTAAGGTGCCCTACCCTAAAACATGAAACACAGAAATGTAAAATTGCAAAACAAAGTTAAAAGAAACATTGACCCCCAAATTCTTATTTGAATAATGTAATTCAAAATCATAATAAACAGGTAGAAACTAAAAACACAATTAACTGATGTGAGACAGCCTACTCTAAAAAATGCAGAAACATAAAATTATAAAACATAATTAAGGAAAACTTTAATCCATAAAATCCTGAATGAACATAGTGTCCAACTGAAAAAGAATCCTACGTAACTACCATTTTCAACTCTTCCTGTGAATTCATGAAAACTATAAATTTTGAATTATTTGGATACAGTTGGGGCAACAACAATTCAGAGAAAACACATAATTTTTACAAAGAGCTGTGATGCGAAAGTTTTAAGGAATAAGCCTTTAAGTAATACTAGAGAAAATTTTATATTATGCTACTTGATGCATTGTTGCTTTTCTTACACAAAACGGTAAGGCTGTAATCTAGCCTTTAATAGAAAAGTCTTACATTTTTATATATGGTAAAAATATAAATATTGTAAATACAATATAAAACATTGATATATAAAATAAAAATTGGAAATAAATTGTACTATCAGTCAAATAAAAGTTGGGAAACCTGGAAGAAAATGCTAATAGTAACATAGTGCCTAGAGTCAGTTAAACATAAAGCTAAATATATTAATAAATTATTAATTATATAATTCATACATAATATATTCATTTGAATATATTAGCAATATATTGAATATATATGCTATCTTAGAACTTTTCAAACTGAAATTACAGACTAATGTGACACATGATAATTCAGAAAGTGAACACACAGTCATAGTAATCTTCATATTAAAGAAGACAGAATCATAAAATAATAAGTGAGAAATAAGGTAATAATTGGGAATTCAATATATGTCGAACAGTATTATAATTTCCCTTAAGGAAAAAGTTTTTGTAAGAAATCTGTAAAATGAGTACATACAGTAAGCCATCCTACAATACAGGCTGTTGGCATACAGAGTTCAAATTTCTATGATTAGGTCCTACCAAGAAAAAGAAAATTTTTAAATAAAATAATTAGATTTTCCTTTTTAATAAGATAATTTTTGCCTATAAAGTTTTTCAGTCTAATTTTTTTGTAGAATTAGGTTTTAGCCTTCATAAGACTTGATGTTATGAAGCTGAAAACAAGTATCATCTGTCTCTGGTGTTCCTGGAATTTCTAAACCAAATGCCAATTCCGCCACAACTCCCTTCACACACTTCTGAATTGAAACCCAACAGATTTATAGAAAATGACATAACAGCGGTCTCCAGAAATGTGCAGAGATTTTCCCAGATCCCCAAAAGCAATGACAAACTATTCAGATCATTTAGATTCTCACAAGATTCTGGGAGGACTTTGGCTTTCAGAGTGAATGCACTGGAAGTTTCTAAGAGAGAGGGAGAGAGAAAATGTGTGTGTGTGTTGAAATCAGAACCCCACCTTATGTGTTTATTGTGGAATTTGAAAATGAAAGCCTAAAGCTGAAAATTAAAATCACACATGACAGCACCTTACAAACTATTTTCTGTGCTAGATGGGTCATTCTAAGGCGTAGGACCCTGGAAAATCCTTTTCCCCTACTTCCGGAAAGAGCGACACACACTGCTCAAGGCCTGCAGCTACATGTACCACGTCCAAGATCAGCTCAAGAGCCTGGACCCATATGCCACCTTCAGCAGGTTTGAGTGCAGCTGCTTGTTCTTCCTGAGCATCTTCGCCAATGGTGACCTGAAAGTTGCGGGAGGCATTGGGGCCAGGATTGAACAGAGGAAAAAGGAGCATGGAAGCCAGGTGCTGAGGACCAGCCCATCTCACCTGGAGGTTTCTGGCCCTGAGACATCCAGACCAGCATGATATTTAGCTGCAGACAGCTGGCCCTGGGTGGCCCTGTGCTGATCACCGGCCTCGGCCCCTCAAACAGTGGGAAATGGAAGAATGGCATGGAAATGGGCCCTTTCGACTGTGTGTCACCTGAGCACATTCTCCCGGGAGTCCAAGAGGGGCCATCGTGTCTCCAGAACCAGAATTGTAAGGTGAAACTGCCAGGGGGAAAAAGAAAAAGGTCCTCAGTTGGGTGGAGGATCTCACAGCAAGACGCCTGGCTTAGTCAAGCTTGGCCATTTTTGAAGCACGTTCAGTGACTAAAAGTGCCTACCATGAGCAGCTGGAACCCACTCTCTGAGAGCTGCAAGATGCATGGGGACCTCACGTACCTGTTTGTAATTACAGCCAACAAGCAGGCAGCATTACTGCATCCACATGGGGCTTTTGCTGGGAACAGTAAGTCTCTGCCAGCCCCTCCCAGGCTCCTGGGATGCCACCTGTTCTAGGTCTGTGGGCAGGTAACCAGGACACTTACTCAGTGTTGGAGCACTCCTTGTGGCCCACAGCCTATCGCTCAACCCCAGCCCCACCAGACCCTGCTTCCTAAGCCATTCTTCATGCCAGAAGAAAAGGCAATGCCTTTGTCCCACATCCCCTGCCTTGTGTCATGTCATGTGGGGGTATGGAATGAATCGGTCAGCCTAAACTCCAGTCCTTCTGCCTGAGGAATCTGTCGCCGCCATCTGAGTCCCCCTCTAGGGAGCTGTCAGTGGGGGAGAGAGCAGCCCTGGAGAGAGGCTCACCTGCTTCTGTTTGACTTCAGGGCAGCCTCTCAGGGCAAGAACCTAGAGCAGGTGGAGGCTTCACAGTAGACTGTGGCAGGGCTCTGGGCTTTGTGGGCTGAGCATTTCCCTCTCTGCTGCCTGCCATGGGGCCCACAACCACCCATTCAAGAGGGACATCAACACATTGCAGGTGTGCAGCTGGACGGTTCCCCAGGCAGAGCCTTCCATGGACTGCATGCACACAGAGGATGGACACCTTGAAGTTGGACCATGAGGTGAACATTCCTGAAGAGATACATGCAGCCTGGCCCTGCCCTGACTTGGAACCCCCTTCCATCTGGGTACTAGACAGAATTCTGTGCACTTTCCTGGAGCCTCCATGCTGGTCTGTTCATTTGGAAGTTTGAGGCTATCTGTGAGGAAGTAACAAAAGAGATATCTCAGAGCAGGTTGTGGGACCCAGGCTGAGCCCTTGTCTCCCTCCCTAGTCCCTCTGCAGACACCTGGATGGAACAAGGACCTGTGGATAAGGGAATTGCTTTGCAAGAACCGGCCTGAGCAGCTGCTTCAAGAAAGAGCCACATTAAATGTGCCTATAGCCCCTGATGAGGGAATGGCAACCTCAGGCCCGCCTGCCATCTGCGAGCAGGTTTTCTTGCTAACAGGATGAAAGCAAAGAAAGCTGGAATGAACCCAGCCCTCTCAGGCATCTTGAAGTCTGTTGGGGTTCATTCCAGGCCTTCTAGCCTTCTGCTTCTTGGCAGCCCACCCAAGCACCTTTTCCCAGCCTCTGAGACTTTCATATTCTGGAAAGAGAGGGTCCTACTTTTCACTAGGCTATGAGGCCAGGCCAATCCAGCTCCCCACTTCCACTAACAACCATGGGGCTCTCACCTGGGCACACACTGCCCTAACATGGCCCTTCTAAGGCAGAAGATCATATGTCTTGCAGTTTCAGCTTGCTGGGGCTTAAAACTTATCAGTGCTGTTATTAAGATAGGGAAGTGAACGGGGAAATGATGCTTTAAAAAATTTCCCATAATCTTACCACGGAGATCATCACACAGATGACAGCACTGGCGGGGCTGCTGGGGAGGCTGAGGAAGTGTCCAGCCTGTACTGCCAGCTGGTCCTTACCAAGGGTGCATCGTGACCCAGTCCCTTAGAGAAGCATGCCGACGCCTCAGCAAGGACCTGGGAGGTGCAGATCACGGCAACACAGCACCACTGATGGTGGAGTGGGGCTACCTCCCATCAAGCTGTGTCTCCACAGCTGACCCTTGGAGCCAGGAGGTGATGTACAACATGGGCAAGGCAGTGAGCTCCATCAGCTGTGTGGCCTTCAACATTCACTTCAACTCGGACATCTCACCAGAAATCAGTGCGGACTGGCCAATGCAGAAGCCTGCAAAGTGGAACAGAGCATCATGGGGTGGAGGATGTGGGACCTGCCTGCTCATCTGAGCACTGCTCCCTGAGGGTGTGATCTGCAGGATTCCTGAAGGAGGGCTGTGAGCTCATCAGCGAGGCCCTGAGCCTGTGGAACATGACTGAGGCCATGCCCATGGAGATTTGTGTCTACTTGCACCTGCTTGCTCATCTCAGTACACTACAAGTGACTGTGCGGAGGTGAGCCTTGAGCATCCCCTGTGCTGTGTCATCAAAGGGCTCTGGGCCTGGCCTGGCATTGAGAGATGGCAAATAAGGGGGCCGGTGTTTGCATTGTCACCCCCGATGGTAGCACAAAATGAGAGAGTCCAGACCTGCAGGACTGGAACCCTATCAAGGGGGTTAGGAGGCTGCTCACTTTCCCTCAGGGACCCATGTGGAGGAGCTGAGGGAGGTTAAGGAGACCCTAGGGACTCACTTGTTCTGTGTGAGCTTCCCCTGCTCCACACTTTGATGACCGTTTTCTGGGAAGAACTCAGGAAACTCCTGTGCTCTAGTGAGGCGGGGCCTCCCCTCACAGGGTATTCTGAGACTGTGAGTGAGAAGCTAACACAGTGCCTTAGAATACTCATGGGAGCTGTCGTCCTCTGTGAACATCACGTGGCCTTGTAGTGTTGAGACTGCCTGGCCCGCCTGGGATATGGCGGGGCTGTTTTGTGGTCAGCTGCTTTAGAATCTCACTTTCTCTGCAACCGAACAGTGTCTGTTTATGGGTTTAAAAAATCCTAATACTTCATTTATAGTAGTTTCAGCTTGTATGTGTTTATTTGTGTACATTTTATTAAAGAGGGCTTAAGACAATGGCATTTTAAGGTCTTAATGGGGCATAGACTTTCATGTCACAACAGCGAATGTTGACCTCTTTTTCTACCTTTGTGTAAAGTATACATAGGAAGTGCAGCCAGAGGTGACTAGAGCTGAGCTGCTTGGGCTTGCTTGCTGGCCTGCAGTCAGGTGGACTCTGGCCGTGAGGCGGCGCCCACCCTGGATCTACATCCCTCACCCCCTCTCCTTAGTCCCTGAGTAACCACCAAGACCATGCTAATGAGCCCGCGACTGATGGGCATCGGGTACCCAAATACTATCCGGGAAGATTTGAATGCCATCTGGGCTGGGGCTGTTGGGGGTAGAGGCTGTGGCTGTCTTGGCTTTTCATGGTGCCACCCGCAGATGTGCCTGCCCTGTGCTGCTTCTCCAGCAGCCGGCTGCCCATGGCCCTGAGCCTGTCACAACATGCTTGCTACCTCATGTTGCTTGTGTTTGAAAAACCCATCCCGAGATGGCTCTGCTGGATGTAAGTCCTGAAAAGAGGGCATCACCTTTGTCCTGGGGGATTAGGAGCTGACCAGATTCCTCCTGACTCCCTCCCGGTACAAGTGGGGATGGTGCTGCAATTCATGACTCCCCCCAGAAGATGTGTTTGCACTGGCTGAGCGAATATATGATGCAGAGACCTAAATGAAGACACGTGAATGGGGTGTGTGGACATCAGATAGCAGCTGGCAAACAGGTGCCTCTCAGGCCTCTCGTGCTCCAGCAAGTGTGGAATATGCCTGTGTCCATGAGTGTAGACATCTAGAGTGTGTATATTTGGCTGCTGCTTTTGCTGACACTATTCCCAGGCCAAACCTGGCTTAAAGTCCAGGTTTTAAGTCAAAAAATAGGAGGCTTTTTGCCACACAGCTACTTGAGAGGCTGAGGTGAAAGCATCACTGGAGGCTAAGAGTTTGAGGCTGCAGTGACCCATGATTCACCCACTGCACTGAAAGAGTGAGACGAGAGTGCGCCCTTCTACAGAGAATAGCTCTGGGGCATTTGGGGATCCCTACTGTCCCAGGCCTTCCCTGTCCCCTGCTGCCTGTGCTGCTTCCATTGCCTGCTGTCAGAGCCCAACATGGAGGAGGAGGAGGTTGCCGCCCTGTGAGCCTGAGGGAGCTGTGTCTGACTGGGACTTCTGTCTGGGGTTTTGCAAAGAGCTACTTATGAATATGATCTGTCCAGTACCTTGTTTCAAAGGAAGTGAGCATGAGCTAGCAAGTGTAGCAACCCCACAGCTGATAAACAACTTTGTTTTGCTTTTAAATCATCAATCTTCATTTCACATTGGAATAAAGTAAGTGAAACCTGCTACCCCAGCCTCACCCGTGTGTTCTGTAACCCAGACTCATTTGGTTGTGAGGGCTGTTGTCAGAAATGTTATAAAAAAGTTATGCATAAATTAGATCAAATGTAAAATTATGCTTATAATGTCACTTGAGTGGGAGGTAAGAGGGTAGAGTCACAGGAAATCTGTTGGGGTTTACACCCCTGCTACTTACCAAGCTCATGCCAGTGTGGTACAGGTGACCATCACCTGACATTGGTGACAGAAGAGAAAAGGCCAGCATGAAGGCAAGGTAAGGGAGAGGTGCCACGCTGTGGGGCCAGGCCCTGCACATGCTGGGCCTCTTATCTCACTGAACATCTAACTGCCCGGGAACGGGATCTTTTCACATCAGTTGAGGTAAGAAGAAGGGGGAGCACTCTCCAGAAGTCACACTGTGCTAGGAGAATGGAAGAGAGTCTACCGCCATCCTAGGGTAGGTTTTACATTGAGCTGGACTGTCTTGGAGAGATAGTGAGATGGGAGGAAGACAGTCCTCCAGGTGCACCTGACAGCCAGAGCCTATGAAGTTAGGGTGGTTGTGTGGGGGTGGCCTCTCCCTATGAAAGGAGGAGCTTAAACCTACTAAAGCTGGTAGCTGCTGCTCTGCAATCCCTCTACAGAGCAGGCAGGGACTCAGCTGCATGAATAGCTGAATGTCTTTTGGAGTGTTAGAGAGTCCTCTATGTCTTAGAAATTTTGAAAAGAAAAACAAATCTCAATTTTAATGTTTAGTAGTTTCTCTGAGCCAATTGGGAAAAAAAAAGTCCGTCACCTCGAAGGTTTAAGTGACACCCAAGGGTAGCCACCAACGTCTCGGCCACTGAAGCCTCATGCATGCTCCCACTACCAGTTTGATTTGCGGCCTCATAGTTGTGTTGTACTAATCTTTCCTCTGGCTTGTCCATTGAACACGGTTCACATGGCTAATACCACTTCTTGAGATGCGAGCACCATGCAAACCTGAGAATGGATTGGGTTTTTTTTTACCATTGTGCCTCCTCCTCATCTGAGAGGCCCATTTTTCCTGGTTGATTCATTAAGTGTATTAGTGCTACCAGTCGCCTTTGGACAACTCAAATGACAAGTTGCTCTTGATTCATAAAGAAAATGAAGGCTTTAGATGTGAAACCCTCCTTTTCTCTTGTCCTTCTCTTAGGTGAAAAATTTTATTTCTTTCAAAAGGCTACATACTGGTATCCCAGCAGGCATAGTGTGAGAACGGGCATTTGTTAGGCTATGGTTTCAGTGTGGATGGGCAATTCTTCAAGATGGAAAACAAAGTCTCACTGAGTTGCTGGAGCCATACTCACATTTCTCCACATCCTCCAACATGGGCTTTCATTTTTCTCCCGTGCTTGAATTTTTTTCACATACAAATTTTTTATAAACACACCCACACACACACGCACACACGTGTCTCACTCTGTCAGTGCAGTGGCTGAATCATGGGTCATTGCAGCCTCAAACTCTTAGGCTCCAGTGATGCTTTCACGTCAGCCTCTCAACTAGCTGGGACTACAGGCATGCAAAGCTACACCCAGCCAATTTTTAAATTTTTTTCTGGAGACTGAGCCTACTTATGTTGCCCAGACTCGTCTTCAACTCCTGGGATCAGGCGATGATTCCACCTTGGCCACCCAAAATGTTTAGATTACAGGTGTGAGCTACCACTCTCAGCAAAAATATATTTTAAAGAACTGTTACAACCAAATTATGAGTTATGATTATGCCACTGCCCTCCAGCCTGGACACCAGAGCAAGACCTTGTATCCAAAAACTAAACAAGAACCAAAAAAATCTTATAAACAAATTAAACTTTCAAGATTTTGTTATCTGTGTCCTTCCCTGCCCTCCAAGCTATCAATGTTACATATGATGGTTATTGAGAAAACGGTTAGATATTATTAAGAAATTTCTATATATCCTGCAGCTGAGAATAGGTATTCTGATGTGGCCCAAATATTTTCTCACCGCTACCTTCAGTGTCTAAACTAGCAAATCAGGACACCTGCAGAGGACAGTTGGCCGTTTTAAAATAGAAAGAGGAATATCCCCGTTCATGAGAGTAATCCAGTGATTGTCAAAAAGACAAGTCAGACTGAGATGCAGCGCATCAGGGCACAATTACCCTGGAATAATCACTTCTCACAGAATGGAGGAGACTTTCTAAGATGAGCAAATTTGGGCGACATAATTCTTGCGTATTTATTCCCGGCCCCGCTCCCCACCTGATTCCTAATGGCCACCCCACAATGTGGTCAGCTGTGGGGTTCAGCGTTCTCAAAGAGGGGCTCAGGGATGGGATGAAGGTCTTTCCTGCATTATCAAAATGCAGGTTAAAAAGTAGTTAAAAAGAAGTCCAAATATTCTAATTCGTACCCTTAAATATCTGCTAAGATGCATTATACAACAGACCCAGGTAAGGGAAGGAGCATGTGCATTTCAATTCTCAGCTCACGTCTTAATTAGCTGTGATACTCTGGGCATGTGACCCCAACTATACGAGCCTGTTTGCCTGTCAACCCAAAATAATCCTAAGCAAAGACAACAAGGCTTGAGGCATCCTGCTGCCAGACTTCAAACTATACTACAAGGCTACAGTAACCAAAACAGCACAGTACTGATACCAAAACAGATATATAGACCAATGGAACAGAACAGAGATCTCAGAAATGACATCACGCAACTACAGCCGTCAGATCTCCGACAAACCTGACAAAAACAAGCAATGGGGAAAGATTTCCTACTTAACAAATTGTGCTGAAAGAACTGGCTAGCCACATTCAGAAAACAGAAACGGGACTCCTTCCTTACACCTTATACAAACATTACATCAAGATGGATTAAAGTCTTAAATGTAAAACACCAAACCATAAAATCCCTAGAAGAAAACCTAGGCAAAACCATTCAACACATAGGCATGAGCAAAGACTTCATGAATAAAATACCAAAAGCAATCGCTAAATTGCAAAAGCTAAAATTGACAAATGAGATATAATTAAACTAACGAGCTTCTGCACAGCAAAAGAAGCTATCATCAGAGTGACCAGGCAACCTACAGAATGAAAGAATATTTTTGCAATCTAACCATGTGTCAGAGGTCTAATATGCAGAATCTACAAGCAACTTAAACAAATTTGCACACACACACAAATACCATCAAAAAGTCAGTAAAGAATATGAACAGACTCTTCTCAAAAGAAGACATTTGGCTGGGCGTGGTTGATCAAGCCTGTAATCCCAGCACTTTCAGCCGTGGAGACAGGCGGATCATGAGGTCAGGTGTTAAAGACCAGCCTGGGAAACATGGTGAAACTGTGTCTCTACTAAAAACACAAAAAATTAGCGGGGTCTATTGGCAGGTGGCCTGTAATCCCAGCTTCTCGGGAGGCTAAGGCGAGAGAATCACTTGAACCTGGGTGGCAGATATTGCAGTGAGCCGAGATCCTGCCACTGCACTCCAGCCTGGGTAACAGAGCAAGATTCCATCTTAGAAACAAAAATAATAAATAAAATAAATAAAAAGAAAAGAAGAAGAGGAAGAAGAAGAAGAAGAAGTCATTTATGTGGTCCACAAATACACAAAAAGAAAAAAGAAAAAAGCTCATCATCACTGATGATTACAGAAATGCAAATCAAAACCACAATGGGATAACATCTCACACCATTTGGAATGGAAGTTATTAAAAAGTCAGGAAACAACAGATGCTGGTGAGGCAGTGGAGAAATAGAAATGCTTTTACACTGCAGGAGGGACTGTAAATTAGTTCAACCATTATGGAAGACAGTGTGGTGATTCCTCAAGGATCTAGAACCAGAAATACCATTTGACCCAGCAATCTCATTACTGGGTATATACCCAAAGGAATATAAATCATTGTAGCATAAAGACACATGCACTCATATGTCTATTGCAGCACTGTTTACAATAGCAAAGACTTGGAGCCAACCCTAATGCCCATCATTGATAGACTGGAAAAAGAAAATGTGGCACATATACACCATGAAGTAATATTAAGCCATAAAAAAATGAGTTCATGTCCTTTGTAGGGACGTGAATGACGCTGGAAACCATTATCTTTGCAACGTAACACGGGAACATGAAACCAAACACCATATGTTCACACTCATATGTGGGAGTTGAACAATGAGAACACATGGACACCGGGAATGAAACATTACACACTGGGGCCTGTTAGGGGATTGAGGTCAAGAGGAGTGAGAAAATTAGGACAAATCCCCAATGCATGTGGGGCTTAAAACCTAGATGGCAGGTTGATAGATGCAGCAAACCACCATGGCACACGTAAAACTATGTAACAAACCTGCACGTTCTGCACATGTATTCCAGAACTTAAAGTAAAACAAACTAACAAAAATGCACTAACGCTGAGGGGGAGTTGGGGTAGGGGCATGAGTAAGGCGGGGGTGGGTGAGTCCTAGAGTTTTATCCAATCAGTGACACTGATGTGGGAACCGCCCAATCAGGCGCGCAGTGGGAGAGGAGAGGAAAGGAGGGCGTGGCTTCCGGAGTTTGGCGGGGTCTTTGTCTCTCGCTGGCGCTGGCACAGGGGCTTGGGATCCGTCTCCTCTTTCGTCTCCTCCACCTTGGGAGCCCCGGGCTACTCTCTCACAGCCCCTGTTGCTCTGTGCTGTGTAGGTCCTTGGAGACGCACAGTTAAGCTGCCAGGACATCATGGAAGCTGGGAAATGGTGAGTATGCGGGGTTCGGCATCCTGAGAGGGGAGAGCAGCCTGAGAAACCGGCAGGACCGGCCTCCCCACGGTTAGCTCCGAGCCTCCCGCAGCTTGGCCCTCAATCCCCTGTGGCTGCAAGATGGCCGCTGGGCCAGCAGCGAGGACCCCCACGTCCCGCCCGGCCCATTCGGTCCTGTCCCTGGGCAGCGCCCTGCTCTGCGCCCACAGCCATGAGTATTTCCCAGATTGTTCAGGGATGCCAGGTAGGTCATCAGGGAAAAACCACGACTGGGTGTTTGCGTGGGAGGAGCTGCGGCCCGTGGGGTCCACAGTCTCTCTTGTTAAAAATTAACGGGAGTCTATGTTAAAACGTTAACCAGTTTATCTGAACAAACGGTGATTGCTGAAATGGAAAGCACCCAGCCATGATTTGTGGTCCACCTGAGGGGCATAAAGGAAAGGCTTTTATAAGATGCATGAGAAAGCAACCCAACTTCATAAATTGTTTCCAGTTATGTAATCGCCTTATTTGAACTATCCAGATGGAAATTTCCCAGTTACATATTCAGAGGTTAATTGTATGTTTGTCATTGGTTAAATCTGCATTTTGTTTCAGGCTAAGATAATGGTTTATAGGAAATGTATTTGAGTTAGGTTTTAATTTTTTTTTTTTTAACCTATGAACACAGGGCACTAGAGCCACTTTAGTCTAGTTTTCTGCTCTTTAATTATTTGAACACTCCAGAAGAGGACTGGTTTCCTCCTGTTTTTTTAATGTATGGCAAATGGAGCCTCTAATCGACCACCCTGTTTTTCAGCCTAACTCAGACTTGCAGTAAAATTCTAAGGTCCCACTTTCTTTGCTGCATTCTCAAATGCAACACATGAGACCAGCTTTCCCTTGCCAATTTACAATGCTATTAACTATTTGTCCTTTACTATACATTTCATTAAAGTTTTCTATTATTGGATTTCTTTCTACTTCTCCCTACAGTTCTGGCAATATTTGCTTTTTATATTTAGAAGCCTCCCTTTTGGGCACATAAATATATATAGCTATATTCTCTTGACAAATTAACCTCTATTATTATAGTATGGTAAACTCATTTCATGCTTGTGAGAGACATTGCTAGAAAGTCTATTTTGTCTAATTTAAGCATAACTACCATTGCACTCCTTTGATTATTATTTGCATGTAATATCATTTTCTATCCTTTCACTTTTAGCCTATGCTCTTAATTCATAATTGAGTCTCCTGTAAGCAGCATATTACCAGGTTTAAAAGATTCATTTATCTACTCTGTCTGCTTTAGTGTCTTTTGGCTGCTGTAACAGAATATCACAGACTGGTAATAAAGAATAGAATTTTGTTTCACTCATAATTCTGGAGGCTGGGAAGGCAAGAAACATGATACTGGTATCTGTTGAAAGTCTAGTTGCTGGATAATAACTTGGCCAAAGATGTGAGGGAGAGAGAGCTTTTTTTTAAATATATAACAGATCCATTCTTGTTATATTTAGCCCATTCCCATAATAAGAACATTAGTCCATTCATGATGGGAGAGTTCTTATAGCTTAATTAATTTTTAAAGGTTCCACCTCTTAATTCTAACACATTGGCTATTAAATTTTATCCTAAATTTTGGAGATGACATTCAGTCTACAGCAGTATCTGTTTAGTAGATAATTTAATCTTTTTATTTGTAAGGTAGTGATAGGTAAGCAGTTACCATTGTAAATTTGTGGTTTTCTGTCCATTTTAAATTTGCTTCTTTTTTTTCTGGTTCTGTCTTTCCTGTGGTATTGTTAATTTTTGTTGAGACAAAGTTATGCTTTCTTGCTCAGACTGAAGTGCAGTTGCATATCACAGCTCACTGTAGCCTCAAACTCCTGGGCTCAAGCAATCCTCCCAACTTAGCCGCCCAAGTAGCTTGGACTACAGACACACACCACAACACCCAAGGAGCTTATGATTCTTCCACCTTGGCCTCCCAAAGTGTTGGAATTATAAGCAGGAGCCACCATGTCCAATGTGTAATTTTTGTTGTTTGTATATGCTTTAATTACTTTCTCTTTTTTTATCACAGTTTTTTTCCTAGTGGTTATCAAGAGACTTATATAAAACATCTTGTATTTTAATAGTCTGGTTTAAGATGATAACAATTTAGAGTATTCTGAATTTCGGTATGTATTTAGCATTTTTAGTGACATTTGTACTTTAGTATTTTTCATACTGTTAGTTAGCATTTCATCTTATCAATGTGAAGATTTCTTCTAGACCATGGCTGGAGAAGTAAAGAAGGTGGGTTTTCCCTGATTCAGGGACTATAGAGAGAACCAAGTTCTGCCGGCCTCTCACCTGTCTCAGGTGAGTATGAATTCTCGTGTTTTTGGCAGATAGTTGCAGTGGCAGGACCAAGGTCAAATGAGTTATAGGCAAGTCTACAGTAAGATGTGGCAGTATTCGGTTTTGAAGCCAGGACCATGATTGGCAAGCTTGCCACTTGGTCAAGTGCTTACCCTCTGAAGATGTGTTCCTTGGTCTTTGCCTCCAGCTGGGTGTCACATACTCTGAACTGGATTCCAAGGCTTTCATGAAAGCACTTATGTTTGCTGTGGCAGCTGCATTATGTTGTGGGGGATGTGCACGCAGAACCACCCATTCTGTCATGCTGCTTATGTTACTCTCGTTTATATTTCACTTTTTGAAATGAATGTCAAGCTGGTGATTTTTAGATTCAAAAATTCTAAAATAAATTGCTCAAATTTACACATTATGTAAGCTATTAATAAAATTTCTTGTAGGTGCAACATATTTATTAAAATTTTTGGTTGTAATTTCAAGCTCACTGCAGGCAGAAAGGAATCATTAACATTTATATACTTTTTTTTAGTCTGTATCTAAATGATGGTATATTTTCATTCCAGATATTTACTTTATACTTCAGTAATGCTCAGCGTATTTTGCAAAATTTTTGTTGTTCTTTTATTTCAAAACATAAGGCTTTTTTAGCTCCTGAAAGCTATATTATAGTCATATAGTTTTATTATATTTTGTGGTAAGAAGAGCAGAAATATATTGAGGACATAATTAAATTCTCCTATCTTTTTAATGATTATTAATTAAATTCGTCTCTTTAGAGCCTGTTATTAATGATTGTAATGTATTTTCTGTATAATTTTACTGCAATTTATTAAATTCCAATGACTTAGAATGTCTGCTTTTCATGAGTGCACGCAGTTGAATGGTGTAGATATCTAAAGAGTCATTTTTTGGCCGGGTGTGATCACTCATGCCTGTATTCCCAGCACTTTGGGAGGCCGAGGAGGGTGGATCACGAGGTCAGGAGATCAAGACAATCCTGACTAACATGGTGAAACCCCGTCTCTACTAAATACACAAAAAATTAGCTGGGCATAGTGGCGGGCGCCTGTATTCACAGTAACTCGGGAGGCTGAGGCACGAGAATGGCGTGAACCCATTGGGCAGAGCCAAGATCACGCCACTGCACTCCAGCCTGGGCGACAGAGCAAGACTCTGTCCTAAAAAAAAAAAAAAAAAATTTTTTTTTCTTTTAAATCTACGATGTATTCAGGATTTTATTTATTAAAATCTCTTTTCTTATTATCAATTGCGTGTTATTGCGTTTCTTTTCTTGGGTATGTTTTCTCAGATCAGTTAATTGTATTCTTGCTTTTAAAGCTTGATATCATGAGTTGAATGATAATTTTTAGCTCAGTACACTTTATCTCAAAGTGATGTTTAATATATGTGTGAATTAGCTGTGTTTGTTGCTTATAGATATATCTGTGTGTTTTTCACCTATTTAAGTCTGACATCTTTTTTCCTTGTTTGTTTTTTTTTTTTTTAGTTTCAGATAGGCTTTTTTTTAAAAGAGAATTTTAAAACAGAGTCAAAAGAACCAAAATCAGTTATTTCTCCTCTTGCAGAGTGGGGAGATAACTTCCTTCCCCACAGGTTTGAGGCTAGGCTAAGTGGTGAGTCTTGGGGAGATGCAGAAAAGATCCATCCCAGGCACTTGGCTGGACTTAAGTAAGCACAGCCTTTGGGCCACAAGACCTGATGGCTTGGGTACTGGTCTGGACATAAGTCCCCACCTTCCCAGAAATATAGTCTTTTGTCTGCAACAACTGGCTGGAGAAATATTTCAGAAAGATGTGTGTCTGGAACACCCAAAGGTATACCTTTCCTTTCTCCTCGGCATAGGCCTTGCAGCACTGAGGAAACACCAGGTTTACAATGGAGCCTTCAAGAGTCTTCATCCCTATGGAGCTCAGGGGCTCATAGGGTGACAGGAGAGGAGACAAGCTAACTTGGGAAGTATTTGTCCTTCAGCTTCTCCCCCACTGAAACACTATATATTAGGGCCACAGTTCATGGCAAAACATACATGCTCTCTTTCTTTCTCTCACACCTACATCTCGGGAACCCAACAACTTGATGGCAGGTAGCTCTGGGTATCCTTGGTCTGGCATTCCCTCACTGGGCATCTAAGCTGTCCTAAAGCTCTTTTCAATCATTTCTTACTCTTTCCAGGCCCATGTGGGTAGGTGTTCCAGCCTTCACTCTTTCAGGCTGATCATAAAGGCACAGTGTGGGAAAATCCCCTACTGTGGTGGCCATTGCTGGGAAGCAGGGAAGGCTAACGGCCCACTGCTGCCCAAGGCTAGTGTAGACACCATCTGCTCCACTCGTCTCCTCAAAGATTGATATCAGGTGCAGCAGCTGCTGTCTGGAATGTTATCAAACCAGGACTGCACAGGCACTGCATTCTCTGTGTGGAAGATGTAAGCAGCAGGCGAGTTGTCCAGGATGAGAGTTTTCCTCAGGTCCGTGCCCAGATGGCTGAGGTCCTTGACATAGCAGCCCTGGTGGAACAAACACGACTCATGGGCTAGGCCACCCCAGAACACCCCACACTGGTCCAGCACACCCTTCACACTGTGTTTGGAATTGGTGGGTTCTTGTTCTCACTGACTTCAAGAATGAAGCTGCAGACCCTCACGGTGAGTGTTACAGTTCTTAAAGGGGGCATGTCCGGAGTTTGTTCCTTCTGACATTCGGATGTGTTCAGAGTTTCCTCCTTCTGGTGGGTTCGTGGTCTCGCTGGCTCAGGAATGAAGCTGCAGATGTTCGTGGTGAGTGTTACAGCTCTTAAGGCGGCGCGTCTGGAGTTGCTCATTCCTCCCAGTGGGTTCGTGGTCTCTCTGGCTTCAGGAGTGAAGTTGCAGACCTTCACGGTGAGTGTTACAGTTCATAAAGGCATTGTGGACCCAAAGAGTGAGCAGCAGCAAGATTTATTGCAAAGAGCAAAAGAACAAAGCTTCCACAATGTGGAAGGGGACTCGAGTGGGTTGCCACTGCTGGCTCGGGCAGCCTGCTTTTATTCCCTTATCTGGCCCCACCCACATCCTGCTGATTGGTAGAGCCAAGTGGTGTGTTTTGGCAGGGCGTTGATTGGTGTTTTTACAATCCCTGAGCTAGACAAAGTTTCTCCATGTCCCCACCAGAGTACCTAGATACAGATTGTTGATTGGTTCATTCACAAACCCTGAGCTAGACACAGGGTGCTGATTGGTGTGTTTACAAACCTTGAGCTAGATACACAGTGCTGATTGGTGTATTTACAATCCCTTAGCTAGACATAAAGTTTCTCCACGTCCCCACCAGACTCAGGAGCCTAGCTGGCTTCACCCACTGGATCCTGCACCAGATCTGCAGGTGGAGCTGCCTGCCAGTCCTGCGCCGTGTGCCTGCACTCCTCAGCCCTTGGGTGGTTGATGGGATTGGGTGCTGTGGAGCAGGGGGTGGGGCTTGTCGGGGAGGCTCTAGTCGCACAGGAGCCGAAGGAGGTGGGGGGAGGGTCAGGCATGGCGGGCTGCAGGTCCAGAGCCCTGCCCCGTGGGAAGGCAACTAAGGCCCAGTGAGAATTGGAGCACACCAACTGCTGGCCCAGGTTCTAAGCCCCTCACTGTCTAGGGCCAGTGGGGCAGGCCGGCCACTCTGAGTGCAGGGTCCACCGAGCCCACACCCACCCGGAACTCGCGCTGGCCCACAAGCACTGTGCGCAGCCCCTGTTCCCGCCCGCACCTCTCCGTCCACAACTCCTCGCAAACTGAGGGAGCCAGCTCTGGCCTTGGCCAGCCCAGAAAGGGGTTCCCACACTGCAGCAGTGTGCTGAAGGGCTCCTCAAGTGCCGCCAAAGTGGGAGCCCTGGCAGAGGAGGCCCTGAGAGCGAGTGAGGGCTGTGAGGACTGCCAGCACGCTGTCACCTCTCAACAGGATCTGCATACTTGTTCAGGCTGGAATGAAGACAGCAATGAAAAAAACACATTTAAGCAGTTCCTCCTGTCATCTCAGGAACTCATCCATATAAGGCCTCATGAGCAAATGGATCTGGTGCCTGGTCTCCTCAATCTCTACAGGCATTAGGCAGTCAGCATTGCTGAATGCCTTCAAGGAGCTAGGCACAAGGGTTTCATCCAAGTCAGTGCCCATACAGATCCTTCCTTGATTTTTCTCTGTCACCTCTGGGAGCAGGCAGGTTCCTGGGATCTGATAAAACTGATACTGGAGACTCTGGAGCTGAATTGACTTAGCAATGGTGTTGACTTCCTCCTTATGTGTGGAGAGCTCAGCAGGGGAACGTGACTGGCCAACATGCTGGGTGCAAGAAGAGCAGAAACGGGCCTTCTAAGGTGTGACAATCATGAGACCTCTTCGGAGAGCACTTTGGAAACCAGGACTTGCTTGGTAAGGACCAGGGCATCTTCCCTCCATGCCTGGGTGATGATGGAGACTTGTTCCATCTAACAATCCTGAGGGCTGGGCTGACTGGGTGGGAAGACTGGTGGGCACGCTGGCTGGACTGGGTTGGGGGTCATGGCCAGGGGCCTGATTCAGTTCCCGAGAGTCTGACTTCCACAGCTGTTCACATACCTATTCTTTCCATCACTGGCCGGGAAGGGAGGCGGCCTGTAGGTATGGTGGACGGCCTTGGCAGCGGCTCCCCAGGGTGCCCCCAGCCCCGATTCTCCCAGCGGGAGCTTCAGGATCCTCAGTTTGTTTCTAACATAGAGAATCCACCAGATACGCATTTTTTTTCAACTTTTATTTTAAGTTCAGGGGTCCATATGTGATAAACATTTTTTTCAACTTTTATTTTAAGTTTAGGGGTCCATGTGCAGGATATGCAGGTCTCTTTCATAGATAAACGTGTGCCATTGTGCTTTACTGCACAGATCATCTCATCACCGAGGTACTAAGGCCAGCATCCGCAGCTATTCTTCCTGATGCTCTCCTTCCCCTCCCCCAGGCCATGAAACAGGTGTCCAGTGTGTGTTGTTCTTCCTAGTGTGTCCATGTGTTCTAATTGATCTGCTTCCGCTAGTAAGTTAGAATAATAATAGGTGGTGTTTGGTTTTCAGTTCCTGCATTAGTTTGCTGGGATTAATGGCTTCAAACTCCAACCATGTCCCTGCAAGGGACACCATCTCATTACATTTTATGGCTTTATAGTGTTCCATGGTGTAGGTGTACCACATTTTCTTTATCCAGTCTATCATTGATGGGCATGTAGATTGATTACATGACGTTGCTATTGTAAATAGTGCTGCAATGAACATATGCATACATGTATATTTAAAATAGATTTCTATTCCTTTGGGTGTATACCCAGTAATAGCATTGCTGGGTCAAACGGTATTTCTGCTTCTAGGTCTTTGAGGAGTCTCCACACTCTCTTCCACAATGCTTGAAATAATTTACCCTTTCACCAACAGTGTAAAAGTGTTCCCTTTTCTCCACAACCTCACCAGCATCTGTTTTTATTTTTTTTTACTTTTTATTAATAGCCATTGTAATTGGTGTGATATGGTATCTCATTGTTGTTTTGATGTGTATTTATCCAGTTATCAGTGACGTTGAGCTTTTCATGTTTGTTGGGCACATGTATGTCTTCTTTTGAGATATGTCTGTTCATGTCCTTTGACCACTTTTTAATGGGGTTGTTTGTTTTTCTCTTGTAAATTTCAAGTCCCTCGTAGATTCTGGGTATTGGACGTTTGTCAGATGGATAGGTTGCAAAATTTTTCTCCCATTCTCTAGGTTCTCTGCTCTGATGAGAGTTTTTTGGCTCTGCGGAAGCTGTTAATTTAATTAGACCCCATTAGTCAATTTTTGTTTTTGTTGCTATTGCTTTTGGCCTTTTTGTCATCAAATCTTTCCTCCTGCCTATATCTTGAATGGTATTATCTAGATTTTTTCTTCTAAGGTTTTTATAGTTTTAAGTTGTACATTTAAGTCTTTAATCCATATTGAGTTAATTTTTGTCTATGGTGTTAGGAAGGGTTCCAGTTTTAATTTTCTGCATATGACTAGCCAGTTCTCCTAGCACAATTTATTGAATAGGGAGATCTTTCCCTAATTCCTTGTTTTTGTTGACTTTGTCAAAGAACAGGTTGTTGTAGGTTTTTGGCTTTATTTCTAGGCTCTCTATTTTGTTTCATTTGTCTATGTTTCTGTTTCTATACCAGTACCATGCTGTTTTGGTTACTGTACTCTTCTAGTATAGTTTGAAGTTAGGCAGTGACGCTTTCAGGTTTTTTTTTTTTTTTTTTCCTTAAGGTTGGCTTGGCTGTTTGGGCTCTTTTTTGGTTCCATATGAATTTTAAAAGTTTTTTTTTTTCTAATTCTCTGAAGAATGTCAGTAGTCCAATGGGAATAGCATTGAATCTATAAATTACTTAGGGCAATGCACTCATATTCATGATACTTATTCTTCCTCTCCATGAGCATGAAATGTTTCTACATTTGTTTTGTGTCCACTCTGGTTTCTTTAAGCAGTTGTTTGTAGTTATCCTTGAAGAGGTCCTTCACTTTCCTTCTTAGCTGTATTCCTAGGTATTTTTTTCTCTTTGTAGCAAACGTGAATGAAAGTTCATTCATTATTTGTCTCCCTTCTTGCCTGTTGTTTGTGTATGGGAATGCTAGCTACTTTTGCACATTGATTTTATATCCTGAGATTTTGCTACTGTTGCTTATCACCTTAAGAAGCTTTGGGGCTAAGAAGATGAGGCTTTCTAGATATATGATCAGGTCATCTGCAAACAAAGATAATTTGACTTCCTCTCTTTCTATTAGAATACTCTTTATTCCTTCCTCTGTCCTGATTTTCCTGGCCAAGTTTTCCGATACTGTGTCGAATGAGAGTGGTGAGAGAAGACATACTTTTCTTGTGCCAGTTTTCAGGGGGAATGTTTCCAGCTTTTGCACATTCAGTATGATATTGTCTGTGGGTTTGTTGTATATGGCGCTTATTATTTTGAGGTATGTTTCTTCAGTTCCTAGTTTATTGAGAATTTTAAACGTGAAGGAATGTTGAATTTTTTGCATACTTTTTCTGCATCTATTGAGATAATCATGTGGTTTTTGTATTTAGTTCTCTTTATGTGACGTGTCACATTTATTGATTTGCATATGTTGAACCAACCTTGCATCCTGGGGACAAAGCCAATTCCATTGTGTTGGATGCACTTTTTAACGTGCTGCTGGATTTGGTTTGCAAGTATTTTATTGAGAATTTTTGCACAGTGTTCATCAAAGCTGTTAGCATGATGTTTTGTTGTTGTTGATGTTGTATCTATATTAGGATTTGGTATCAGGATGATGCTGGTCTAATAGAATGAGTTAGAGAGAACGTCTTTGTCTTCAATTTTTTTTTGGTAGTTTTAGGAGAAAAGGTACCATGTCCTCTTTGTACCTCTGGTCAAATTCAGCTTGCTTGGTAGGCTAGTTGTTACTGCCTCAATTTCAGAACACATTATTGATCTATTCAGGGTTCAGTCTTGTGGAGGGTTTTTTTTGCAATAAATTGTCCATTTCTCCTAGATTTTCTGGTTTATGTGCATAGAGGTGTTTACAATATTCTCTTTTGGTTGTTCTTAATTCCATGGGATCAGTGATGATGTCTGCCTTGTTATTTCTCATTGTGTTTGGTTCTTTCTTTTCTTATTTATTTGTCTAGCTAGTGTTCCATCTAGTTTATAAATTTTTTTCATAAAAACAGCTCCTGGATTGGTTGAGTTTATTTTTTTTGGAAGAGTTTTCAGTGTCTCTATCTCCTTCAGCTCTACTCTGATCTTGGTTATTTCTTGTTTTCTGCTAGCTTTCAGGTTCTTTTTCACTTGGTCTTCTTTTTCTTTTAATCAAGATGTTAGTCTGTTAACTTTAGATCTTTC
Organism: Pongo abelii; assembly: GCF_028885655.2. Lineage (NCBI taxonomy): Eukaryota > Metazoa > Chordata > Mammalia > Primates > Hominidae > Pongo > Pongo abelii. The sequence goes on along the minus strand of NC_072000.2, from coordinate 843,833 downwards.
TAGGATTTTTTTTTTTTTTTCTTGTGGGAGAGTCTCACTCTGTTGCCCAGGCTGGAGTACAGTGGCATGATCTCGGCTCACTGCAACCTCCACTTCTCAGTTTTAAGTCATTTCTGCTGTCTCAGCCTCCTGAGTAGCTGGGATTAGAGATGTGCATCATCATGCTCAGTTAATTTTTGTATTTTTTTGTAGAGATGGGGTTTTGCTGTGTTGGCCAGGCAGGTCTTGAACACCTGGCCTCGAGTGATCTGTCTGCCCCAGCCTCCCAAAGTGCTGGAATTACAGGCATGAGGTACCATGGCCGGCCCTTTCTAGCTTTTTGATGTGGACATTACTGCTATAAATTTCCCTCTTTTCTTGGTTTCTAGTGATTATTTTATTCTATCTTGGTGAGTAGTCAGGGAAAAATAATCGTAAATTCACAATCAACTTATAGTTAAATCTAAGCAATTATGAGAGAAGAACCCTTTATTATTTGAAGAGGATGTTTGAAGATTTTGTAACTGTGCGTTTTAGGTAGTCTTAAGTTTCTAATTGTCGTTAAAATCATGCCATTGTCACTTTCTAACGTTTTAAGTATATGGTTTAGAAGTGGTAAGTATAGTTCTATTGTTTTGCAGTAGGTTTTAGATAATTTTTGTCTTACAAAAGTAAAAGTGAATACTCATTACTTGTGAAAGAAGTTAGTTAGCTTGCTTTATGTAGGTAGCAACAGAAGGGTCCCTGGAAAGTCCCTGGACCTTGGGTCAGTGTCTCATCCCTGCATAATATAAAATGAATCCTGGAAAAAATCAAGTTTCAGACACCAACAAGGGAACTAGCACTTGGTGTTGTGCATGGAGACCTGCCCATGGCTGCACAGATAGAAAAACCTCTGGCCCATTTGGATAGAAACTTGTACAAACCTCCAGCCCACTTAGTTAAGGGAACAAGACCGAACTGGCATAGAAATGCCTTTGTTTGTCCAGGCACGTTGGCTCATGCCTGTAATCGCAGCAATTTGGGAGGCAGAGGCGGGCGGATCACCTGAGGTCGGGAGTTCGAGACCAGCGTGACCAACATGGAGAAACTCCGTCTCTACTAAGAATACAAAATTAGCCGGGCATGCTTTCTCATGCCTGCAATCCCAGCTACTTGGGAAGCTGAGGCAGGAGAATCGCTTGAACCCAGATGGCGGAGGTTGCTGTGAGCCGAGATCGCACCATTGCACTCCAGCCTGGGCAACAAGAGCAAAACTACATCTCAAAATAAATAAATAAATAAATAAATAAATAAATAATAAGAAAGTAAGTCTCAAAAAGAAAAAAAAATGAAATAAAGAACAGAAAAAGAAAAAAAGAAACTCCTTTGCCCTTTGTACAGTCAGTGGGCTCCCAGGAAAATGTTTCTTCTCCTTTTGTGGGCATAAGCACAGTGGTCTCTGGTGCATTCCCGTCGATACTCTCCTTTATTTGAACTGTAAGTCTGATCTCTACGAATAATTACTTCAGCCCCTAATTGCTCCGGGGCCAAGCTGCTTGGCCAATCTTTCACCTTATCTTCTGATAAGTCCTGGGCCAAGCTAAGTAGCATCTGTGAATCATCCCTTCAGCCCCTGATTGGTACCGGGCCAAAGTCATGGACCAACCTGAGCCACACGTTTTTCAAGACAGTCTGTGAACTAGGCACATTCCCTTCCCTTCCCTTCCCAGTCCATAAAAACCCTGGACCCCAGCCTCGTAGAGGGCACCCCGTTCAGACACCTATCTCTGCTGGCAAAGAGCTTTTTTCTCTTGCTTATCAAACTTTCACTCCAACCTCACCTTTGTGTTCACACTCCTTAATCTCTTTAGAGGTAGAAAAAAGAACTCTGGGTGTGATCTCAGACTAGAGATACTGTTACATCTTGGTGCACTGCTGAGACTACAACACTTCGTTTCTATGAGTTTGACTGACTAAATATTTTATATAAATGTAATTATACGGTTTTCCTTTTTGACTGTCTTGTTTTACTTTACCGAATGTTTTCAAGATTTGTCCTTATTGTAGTACTTTTCAAGATTTCCTTATATTTAAGGCTGAATGCTATCCCAGTGAATATACGTGCCTTGTTTGTTGAATCTACTCATCCTTAAAGGTACATTTGCTTCCAGGTAGTATGTTTGTGAGTAATACTACAATGTACATAATTGTGCATATATCTATTCCATGTTCTGCTTTGCCTGTTTGGGATATTTTTCTCACACTGATTTAGTACCATGTGTATTCCCTTGCTTTTGTTGTCTGATCCGTTGATGTTACATCCCCCAAATTATTGCCAAGACCAATCGTCATGAAGCTTCACCCTTCTGTATTGTGCTAGGAATTTTACAGCTATAGGTTTTACATTATAGTCTTCATTTTTTAAAATTGACACATTTAATTGTACATATTTTGGGGAAACAATTATGTATGTATGTTGTATAGCAATAAAAATCAGAGTACTTAGTATATTTATTGCCTCATGCTTGTGTTATTTTTGTGGTGAGAACATTCAAAAGCTTCTTCTCTAGCTATTTTATTTTATCTTTATGTATTAACTTTTTTTAGGGACAGGATCTTGCTCTAACACCCAGACTGGAGTGCAGTGGTGCAATCCTAGCTCACAGTAACCTCAAACAATCTTCTAACCTCAGCTTCCCAATTAGCTGAGACCACAGGAACCTGCCACCATGCCTGGATAATGTTTTAATTTTTCACAGAGACAGGGTCACATTATGTTGTCCAGGCTCATCTTGAACTTCTGTCTTCAAGTGATTCTCCCACCTCAGTCTCCCAAAATGTATGGATTGCAGCAATGTGCCACCACAACTGGTCTCTTTTAGGTATTTTTTAATATGCGATACCTTTTCATTAATTATTATTATTCTACCGTGTAATAAAAAACAAAGACTTCTTTCTCCTGTCTAATTGTAACACAATACTTGTTAAGCAGCCTTTTCCCATCCTCCTATTTCAGTCCTCTTATTCAGTACAACCCGCGTTGTACTCTTTGCTTATATCAACCCTTTTTTTCAGGTTACACAAATGAGTGAGATAATAAGATCATAAAGTACTTGTGTTTCTCTCTGTGGCTTATTTTACTTAACATGCTATGCTCAAGGTTCATCCATGCTCTATTAACTGACAGAATTTTATCCCTTCTTATGGCTGAATAGGATTTCACTGTGTATATAAATTACATTTTCCTTATCCATTTATCTGTTGCTGTACATTTGAATTGATTCCATATGTAAGCTATTATAAATAGTTCTGTAATTAACATGAGAATGCAAATACCTTTTCGACACAGTGATATCCTTTCTTTTGGATATACAGCCAGGAGTAAAATTGCTGAATCATATAATAGATTTATTTTCAATTTCTTTCTGAAACCTCCATACTATTTTCTATAATGGCCATACTAATTTACAATTCCACCAACAATGCATACATTCACTAGTTTTTATATACTCATTAGTACTTTTTATTTATTTATTTATTTATTTTTATTATAGCCATTCTAATGGGAGTGAGGTGGTACCTCATTGCGGTTTGGATTTGCATTTCTTTGGTGATTAGTAATGTAGAACATCTTTTTATGTTCCAGTTAGCCATTTTTGTATCTCTTTTTGACAAACGTCTGTTAAGATCTTTTGCATTTTTTAAATTAGATTATAAGTGTATTTATTTTGAGATTTTAAAGTTTTTTTATATTCCGAATATTAGCCTTTTGTCATATGTATAGTCTGAAAACGTTTTCTTTCATTGCCTAAGCTGTCTCTTCAATCTTTTAATTGTTTTTTTAATATGAAAAAGCATTTTAGTTTGACATAATGTTGTTTGCTTACTTTTGATTTTGTTGCGTATGTTTTGACATCTTATTTTAATAATCCTTTCCCAGTCCAATGTTATAAAGCTTTTTTTATGTTTTTCTCTAATAGTTTCATAATTTATGGCATTACATTTAAGTCTTATTTTGAGTTGATTTTCATATATGGCAAGGCCCAATGGTCTAGTATAACTTTTCTGAATATAAATATTTAAATGGCCCTGCACCATTTATTGACGAGATTAGCTTTTCCCTAAAGTGTGTGCTTGGCAATTTTGTTGACAATCAGTTGGTTTTAGGTGCGTAAATTGACTTCTGGGCTTATTGGTCACATTAGTCTATTTGTTTGTTTTTATGGCAGTACAGTGCTGTTTTGGTTACTATAGCTTTATAGGAAGTTTTGTAGTTTGATAAAGTGATGCTTTTAGCTTTGCTTATTTTGCTCAAAGTTGTTTGTCTATTCAGAGTTTTTTGTGGATCCACATAAATTTAAAATAATTTTTCTACTTCTTTGAAAAAATGTCATTGATATTTTGATAAAAATCACGTGACGTCTGTAGATCACTTTGGGTAGCTATATTAACAGTAGTCTTCCAGTGTATAAACACAAGATTTTTTCATGTATTCCTTTGTATTTTATATTTTTTATCCATGTTTTGTTGTTCTCAGAATAGAGATCCTTTACCTTTTTGGTTAAGTTTGTTGCTAGGTGTATTAGTCGGGCTTCCCTGGAGAGATCACAAGATCCCACAATAGGTTGTCTGCAAGTTTGAGGAGCAAGGAGAGGCGGTCCATGTACCAAAGCTGAAGAACTTGGAGTCTGGTTTTTGGGGGCTGGAAGCGTCCAGCACAGGAGAAAGATGTAGGCTGGCAACCTAGGCCGGTCTCTCCTTTTTACATTTTTCTGCCTGCTTTCTATTCACTGCCTGCTTTCTATTCACTTAGATGGTGCTCACCCAATTAAGAGTGGGTCTCCCTTTCCCAGCCCACTGACTCAAATGTTAATCTCGTTTGTCAACACCCTAACAGACACACCCAGGATCAATGCTTTCTATCCTCCAATCCAATCAATTTGACACCCTGTATTGACTATCACATTAAGTATTTTAATTTTTGTAACTTTTGCGTATGCAGAAGAAGCGTTGGATGAAATTCAATATTCATTATGATGAAAACTCTTAACAAATTAGGAATAGAAGGTATGTGCCTCAACACAATAAAGTTCATTTATGACAAAGCAATGCTAACATTATACTGAGCAAGGAAAAGCTGAAAGCTTTCTCTCTGACATGTGGAACAACACAAATCACCCCCACTTTCAGCCCTCTTATTCAACATAGTACGGGAAGTCCTAGCCAAGGACATTAGGCAAGAGGAAGAAATAAAACTCATACTAATTGGAAAGGACGAAGTCAAATGGTCTCTGATTGTGGACAAAATAATCTTATATGTGAAAAACTCTAAACACTACACCAAAAACTATTAGAGCTACTAAACAAATTCAATAACATTGCAGAAAATCAACAAAATATTAGCTTTCTGTATGCTTATAGCAAACGATCTGAAAAATAAAGTTAAAAATTCCATTTTAATAACTACAAAAAATTTGTTATTTTGAGTTTATTTCTTTATTTGAGATGGAGTCTTTATCTGTTGCCAGGCTAGACGGCAGTGGCATGATCTCGGCCCACTGAAACTCTTGCCTCCCAGGTTCCAGAGATTCTCCTGCCTCAGCCTTCCGAGTGTCTGGACCTACAGGCATGTGCCACCACTGAAAACTAATTTTTGTTTGTATTTTTAGTAGAGACGTGGTTTCCCCATGTTGGCCAGGATGGTCTTGATCTCCTGACCTTGTGATTCACTTGCCTCAGCCTCCCAAAGTGCTGGGATTACAGGTGTGAGCCAACACACCCAGCCTTGAGTTTATGTTTTTATTTGGTGCAAGGTAAGGTCTAACTTTGTTATTTTTTCCCTGCGAATTTTTATTATTCCCAATACTGTTTGTTGAAGAGACTGTTCTTTCCTTATTGTGAATTCCTGGAACACTTTTTAAAAATATGTTTACTAAACCCATGAGGTCTTATATCTGGACTCTCTCATCTGTTTCATCATTCATTTGTCTTTATGTCAGTCCCAAAGTGTTTTGATTACTATACCTTTGTAGTATATTTTGAAATTAGACAGTATGATGCCTCTATCTTTACATTTTTTTCCCCAATATTGTTTGGCTGTTTGTGATCCCTTGAAATTCCATGAAAATTGTAGAATATTTTAAAACTTCTGCAAAAAGTTTCATTGGTATTTTGATAGAAAGTATATTGAATCAGTTGAGGGTGGTGACTCATGCCTGTAATCCCAGCACTTTGGGACGCTGAGGAAGGTGGATCAACTGAGGTCAGGGGTTTGAGACCAGCCACGGAAAAACACCGTCTTTACTAAAAATACAAAATTAGCCGGGTGTGGTGGCACAGGCCTGTAATCCCAGCTTCTCAGGAGGCTGAGGCAGGAGAATTGCTTGAACCCAGGAGGTGCAGGTTGCAGTGAACTGAGATCACACCATTGCACTCCAACCTGGGCAACAAGAGCAAAACTCCATCTCAAGATAAAAAGAAAGAAAAGAAAAGAAAGAACATTGAATCTGTAGACCACTTTCTTTAGTAGTGACATGTTAACAATATTAAGCCAACAACCTCTTGAACAAGAGTGTTTGAGAATTTGTTGTTTAATTTTTACTTATTCTTTGACATGCTGGTGTTTTTAACTTCTTGTTTTATTGTATCATAGGTAGCAATAATTTGTGTAATTCCATCCGTTTAAATTTACTAAGATTTGTTTTTTAACTTAACAGGTGGTCTATCTGGAATATTGTGGCATGTGTGATTAAAAGTATTGCATATTCTGCTGTTGAGTGGAGAGATATAAATGTGAGTGTTAGGTCTGATTGTTCTATTGTATTGTTGAAATCCTCTGTTTACTTATTCATCTTATGTTTTTTTTTTAATTTACATTACTAAAAGTCAGATATAAAAGTCATCTACTGTTATCAGGTGCTGGCTACTTCATGTTTCAGTTCTGTAAAATGTTGCTTCATATATTTGGGAACCGTGATGTAAGGCACATATGTTGCTGTTGTTGCTTTTATTGTTGTTTGTTGTTTCAATGTTGTTGCTTTTATTGTTGTATGTCGGTTTATTGTTGCATTTATTGTTGTTTTTATTGTCCATTTCCTCTCGTCTCTTGAGGAAGTTTTTGATATAATATGTATTTTGTCTACGATGACGATATTTGATTTTGCATTTAATTTTTTTTATTCTTTCATGTACGGGTTATATGTGTTCCAGATCATAATTTGTTTTTTTCTAGGAAGCAGAGAGTTGAACCTTGTTTCATGAATTTATTTAGTGAAAGTATGTTTTTGATTGATGTAATTTATTTATATAAAAAAATTACTAAAAGGGAATGATTTCCTATTGCATTTTGTTTCTTTTTTGTTTTAGGTCCTCTAGCTTTTTTTTTTTTTTGAGACGCAGTCTCACTCTGTCGCCCAGGTTGGAGTGCAGTGGTGAGATCTTAGCTCACTGCAAGCTCCGCCTCCTTGGTTCATGCCTTTCTCCTGTCTCAGATTCCCCAGCAGCTGGGAATACAGCGCCCGCCACCACGCCCGGCTATTTTTTCTTTTTATTATTTTTAGGAGAGACGGGGTTTCACCGTGTTAGCCATGATGGTCTCGATCTCCTGACCTCGTTGATCCACCCGCTTCGGCCTCGCAAATTGTTAGGATTACAGGCGTGAGCCACCGCCCCTGGCCGGTTCTGTAGCTATTTTGTTCCTGTTTTTCTCTCTTGTTCTCTTTCTAAGTATATTATTGATTTTTGTAGTGACATGTTTTAATTCTTTTCTCACTACTCTCTGTGTGTGTGTGTCTTCGTGCGTGTATACTATAGGTATTTCCTTTTTTTTTTTTTTTTGACATGGTCTTGCTCTGTCACCCAGGCTGGAGTGCAGTGGCACAGTCTCTGCTTACTGCAAGCTCTGCCTCTCAGGCTCAACTCAAACAATCCTCCCACCAAAGCCTTCTGAGTATCTGGGATCACAGAGGTGCACCACTATTCCTGATAATTTTTGTTATTTTTCATAGAGACAGGGTTTTGCCATGTTGCCCAGAGTAGTCTCAAAACCCTAAGTACTATAGGTATTTTCTTTGTTGTTACTATAGCTATTACCAAGAATAACTACTATTGCATACAAAACCCTGCCTCTTTATGGCTCCCTATGTGTTTTCTTGGTGTCACAAGTTATATCGTTTTGTATTGTAAATCTACTGGCAAAGATTTACAGTCATTTTTAAGTCTTTGTTATCTCAAATATATAGCAGAATTAAAGTATTCTGTGCAGCTTCATTATAATAACAAAGAATATAGTTAGAGTTGGTAAAGTTTCATTAAATTTTAGGTCATTTTCTCCCTCAAATTTTGAGAGTTCTCGGCCACTGTTTGTTTCTTGAAATAACTTTGCTGCTCTCTTTTCTCTCTTTTTATTTTAGAATTCCCATTATAAGTATATTGGCCATTTTAATGGTATCCCATAAGTCCCTTAGGCTCTCTTAATTTTTAAAATTATTTTTAGCCTCCACAGCCTATAATTTCAAATGACTTCTTATCAAGCTTGCTGGATTTTTTCCTGCTAGATCAAACCTGTTGCTGGACCTTCTAATGAATCTCTAAATTCAGGTATTTTACTTTTCAGCTCTACACTTTATGTTTCTATTTTGTACTTTTAATCACTTCGCTGATAATCTCATTATCTTCATGCATTGTTTTATTTTTCTGTTTAGTTTTCTATGTCCTTCTTTAGCTGACTGGGCATCTTTAAGCTAGGTGTTTTAGCCACGCACAGTGACATGTGCATGTAATTCCAGCTACTTTGAAAGCTAAGGCAAGAGGACTACTCTATTAAACCATTCTCATGCTGCTAATAAGGACAAAAACAAGACTAGGTAATTTATCATGAAAAAAGGTTTAATGGTTTAATGGTCTCCAGTTTCACATGTCCTTTATTGAAAGGACAGCACGGGAAAATCCCACCCCCATGATTCAATTGCCTCCTACTGGGTCCCTCCCAGGACATGTGGGGATTATTACAATTCAAGGTGAGATTTGGTCGGGGACACAGAGGCAAACAATATCAATTACTTAAGGCCAGGAGTTTGAGACCACCCTGGGCAATATTGTGAGAAGCTGTATGTAAAAAATATTTCTACAGATTAGTCATGCATGGCGGAATGTTCCTGTAGTCTCAGAAAGTTGAAGGCTGATGTAAGACTATTGCTTGAGTTCCCCAGGAATATGAGACAGCATTGAGCTATAATCATGGTATTGTATTCCTGTCTGGGTGAGAAAGTAAGACCTCTTTTTAGAATTTCAAATTTATTTTAGATTTAGGAGGTACCTACACAGGTTTTTTACATGGGTATTTTTTATAATGCTGAGGTTTGAAATGTGAGGAATTCCATCACCCAGGCAGTGAACATAGTACTAAGTATACAGTTTTTCAGTTCTTGGTTCCTCCCTCTCTCCACCCTCTAAGAGTTGTCTATTATTTTTTTTTATATCCATTTGTACCTGGTGTTAATTTCCATTTATAAGTGAGAACATGCAGTATTTTCATTTTCCATTTCTGCATTCATTTGCTGTGTATAATGGCCTTTAGTTCTATTAACGTTGCTGCAAAGTACAAGTTTTTTTTTGTTTGTTTTTTGTTTTTTTTTTTGCTAAGTAGTATTGGTGTACATGTGACAATTTTTATATTCAATTTACCATTAATAGGCTGGACACGGTGGCTGACGGCTGTAATCCCAGCACTTTGGAAGGCTGATGTGGGTGGATCATGAGGTCAGGAGATCGAGACCATCCTGGACAACATAATGAAACCCCGTCTCTACTGAAAATATAAAAGTTAGCCGGGCGTGGTAGCATGCGCCTTTAGTCCCAGCTACTTGGGTGGCTGAGGCAGAAGAATTGCTTGAACCTGGGAGACGAAGGTTGTAGAGAGCTGTGATCGTGCCACTGCACTCCAGCCTGGGCAACAGAGTGAGATTTCATCTCAAAAAAAAAAAAAATTACCATTAATAGGCACCTAGGTTGAATCTTGTCTTTCCTCTTATAGATAGTGTAGTGATGAACCAACAACTGCATGTGCTATTTTGGTAGAATAATTTATTCTCTTCTGGGTATATACCCAGCGGTGAAATTGCTGGGTTGAATCATAGTTTAACTCTCAGTTATTTGGAAAGGCTCCAAGCTGCTCTCCACAGTGGCTGAACTAATTTGTATTCCTATAAACAGTGTATAAGTGATTTTTTCCCTCTAAAACCTCTTCAGCACGTATTATCGTTTTACGTTTCAACAAAAGCCATTCTAACTGGTGTACGATGGTGTCTTATTGTGGTTTTTATTTACATTTCCTTGATGGTTAGTGATGATGAGCATTTTTCATGTTATTTGGCCACTCGTATGTATTCTTTTGAACAGTGTCTGTTATTGCCCACTTTTTTATGGGGTAATTTTTTGCTTGTGAGTTCTTTAAGTTTCTTATAGGTTCTGAGTATTAGATTTTGTCAGGTTCATAGGTTGTGAATATTTTTCCTGTTCTGCTAGCTTTGGGGTTAGTTTGATTTTAGTTTTCTAGTTTCTCTAAGTGTGATTTTAAATTGTTAGTTTGAGATCTTTCTAACTTCTTGATGCAGGTATTTAGCACTCTCAACTTTCCTCTTAACAGTGCTTTTCCTACATCCCAGACATTTTGTTATATTGTGTCTCTTGATCTATTTCAAAATTTTTTTAATTTTCTGCCTCAATTTTCTTGTTTACCCAAAATTCATTCAGGAGCAAGTTGTTTAATTTCAATATCATTCTGTGATTTTGTGAGACTTTCTTGGCATTGATTTTTATCTTTGTTCCATTGTGGCCTGACAGTGTGTTTGGCATAATTTTAATTTTTAAAAAATGTATGGATAATTGCTTTATGGCTAGGAAGTGGTCAATCCTAGCTTATATTCTGTGAGCAGATGAGAAGAATTTACTTTCCATAGATGATGTGTGGCGTATACTCTAAATGTCTATTAGTTTCAATTGATCATGTGTCAAATCAAACTCCAGAATTTCTTCGTTAAGTTTCTGCCTAGATAATCTGTCAAACACTTAGTGGGGAGTTGCATTCCCCTACTATTATTATGTGTCTACTTGAGTCTTATTGTAGGTCTAGCAGTACTTGTTGTATAACTCTATGTTCCCCAAAGTTGGGTGCATCTATATTTAGGATAAATAAGACTTCTTATTGAATAGAACTCTTTATTGTTATGCAATGCTTTTCTTTGTTTTATTTTACTATTAGTTATTTAAAGTCCTTTTTTCTTAAAAGAGAAAAAATTCCAGGTATGGTGGCTCATGCCAGCACTTTCAGACTGAGGCAGTAGGATTGCCTGAGACCACGAGTTTGAGACAAGCCGAGGCAATAGGATTGCCTGAGGCCATGAGTTTCAGACCAGCCGAGGCAATATAGCAACATTCCGTTTGTACAAATTTTTTTTAAAGAAACTATACAGGAGTGGTAGTGTGCAGAACTGTGGTCATATTTACTCAGGATACATAGGTGGCATGACTGCTTGACTTCAGAAATTTGAGGATACAGTGAGCTGTTATTGCACCACTGCACTCTGTCCCAGGAGATAGAGTAAGATCCTGTGTTTTGTCACTAGTACCATCCTGTCTTGGCTACTGTGGCCTTTTAGTATAGTTTGAAGACAGCTAGCATGATGCCTCCAACTTTGTTCTTTTTACTTAGGGTTGTCTTGTCTTCGCAGGATCTTTTTTGATTCCATATGAAATTTAAAGTAGTTTTTTTTTTCTAATTCTGTAAAGAAAGTCAACAGCAGCTTGATGGGGATAGCACTGAATTTATAAATTTCTTTGTGCAATATGGCCATTTTCACAATATTGATTCTTCCTATCCATGAGCACGGATTGTTTTCCATTTGTTTGTGTCCTCTTTCATTTCCTTGAGCAGTGGTTTGTAGTTCTCCTTGAAGAAGTCCGTTACATCCCTTTTAAGTTGGATTCCTAGGTATTTTATTCCCTTTGTAGCAACTGCGAATGAGAGTTCACACATGATTTGGCTCTCTGTTTGCCTATTATTGCGTATAGGAATGCTTGTGATTTTTGAACATTGATTTTGTATCCTGAGACTTTGCTGAAGTTGCTTATCAGTTTAAGGAGATTTTGGGCTGAGATGATGGGGTTTTCTAGATATACAATCCTGTCATCTGCAAACAGAGACAATTTGACTTCCTATTTGAATATGCTTTATTTCTTTCTTTCTTTGGCTGCTTGCCAGAAGTTTCAGTACTATATTGAATAGGAGTGGGGAGAGCAGGTGTTCTTGCCTTGTGCAGGTTTTCAAAGGGAATGCTTCCAGTTTTTGCCCATTCAGTATGATATTGGCTCTGCATTTGTCATGAATAACTCTTATTATGTTGAGATACGTTCCATCAATACATAATTCATTGAGAGTTTTTACCATGACGAGGTGTGGAATTTTATTGAAGGTCTTTTTTGCATCTATTGCGATAATCATGAGGTTTTTGTCATTTGTTCTGTTTATGTAATGGATTACATTTATTGATTTGCATATGTTGAATCAGCTTTGCATCCCAGGGATTAAGCTGACTAGATAGTGGTGGATAACCTTTTTGATGTGCTGCTGGATTCGGTTTGTCAGTATTTTATTGAGGATTTTCACGTCGGTGTTCATTAGGGATACGGGCCTGAAATTTTCTTTTTTTGTTGCGCCTTTGCCAGGTTTTGGTTTCAGGATGATGCTGGCCACATAAAATGAGTGAGGGAGGAGTACCCCTTTTTCTATTGTTTGAAATAGTTTCAGAAGGAATGGTACCAGCTCCTCCTTGTACCTTTTGTGGAATTCGGGTGTGAATCCGTCTGGTCCTGGACTTCTTTTGGTTGGTAGGCTAGTAATTACTGTCTCAAATTTAGAACTTGTTATTGGCCTATTCAGGGATTCGACTTCTTACTGGTTTGGACTTCAGAGGGTATATGTGTCCAGGAATTTATCCATTTCGTCTAGATTTTCTAGTTAATTTGCAAAGAGGTATTTATAATATTCTTTAATGATACTTTTTATTTCTGTGAGATCAATGGTTATATCCCCTTTATCATGTATTTGATTATTCTCTTCTTCCTTATTAGTCTGGCTAGAAGTTTATTTATTTTCTTGATCTTTTCAAAAAACCAGCTCCTGGATTCATTGATTTTTTTGATGGGCTTTTTGTGTCTCTATCTCCTTCAGTTCTGCTCTGATCTTAAATCTTGTCTTCTGCTATCTTTTGAATTTGTTTGCTCTTGTTTCCCTAGTATTTTTAATTGTGGTGTTATGGTGTCTATTTTAGACCTTGTCTGCTTTCTCTTGTGGGCATTTAGTGCTATAAGTTTCCCTTTACACACTACTTTAGCTGTGTCATATTTTATTTTTAAGCCCTCAGTCTTTCTTTTTCATCATAATAGTCTTGACTGTTTTGTGTTTCTGTAATGTAAAATTGACTACACAGTATTTACAAAGATTTTACCAAAATATTTTATTGAGAATGTACAAACCTGTCAGTCAATTAGAGGAGAAATTACACTGTACTAATAAATAGCCACAAAACAAAACCCCAAAAGACATCCAAACCAGAATAAAACAAAACATTTTAACAAAAACAAAAATAACAAACTGGCAACAAATTTGTGCAGTTTATATCACAAAGATGCTCATATTTCCACTCTGAAGAGAGCTTTAAGAAGTTCATTTAAAACATGGCAAATACATTATACCACACTTCACAGAAAAAATAAATTTAAGCAGCTGTTTAACCATGAACATATTATCAAGGTCAGATATAATCAAAATTAAATATTTCACAAAAGATTCTACAGTATGGGAGAAACAGAAAAGCGTTTTTTTTCTTTTCTCCAAGCCCACAAGTCTAGTTTCTAGGGCTCCCTCAGTATTCTGGGGGTTTTCATCAACTCCCCAAAATATAGGAAGCACAGAGCAGGTGGTGGCTGAATGTGGGTTATCCTGTGAAACCATATTTAAGATGAGAGCCCTTGGTCCATTGTATTGTAATCAGCTGGCTCAGGAAAGAAGACCTGGCTGTCCAGAGCTCTACACCTACTGCACTGGGTATGACAGGAGGCCTGAGAACCCATGGGGCCCAAACCCACCCCATCCCAATATATCATCCAGTATTGAGGACTCTGACACCAAATTCTCACAGAGCATATGCTTATGCAGTTTTACATTTAATTTCTCATTACAGTTGGGAAATTGAGGTCCCAAAAGGGGCAGGGACTTGTCCAGATCTCGGGAGGTAGGCAGGCTCCAGAGCATTAGGGAGGGCTCCAGCTTCCTAGGCCTTGGCTCCGTCCCACCTATCAGGTTTGTTTTGGAAATTAGAGTCTGTAGCTACACATTCAAGGGCAAAGAAAATGAGCAGATCCAGGGTTCTTTTCACATGGGGACCTCTCCATGTCAGTTTCAAGATGACAGGACTGGGGTTCTGCATCCAGCTCTGAGGGCACCTGGAAGTAAAATGAGCTATGCTCCACCTCAGCCTAATGTAGACAATGCCTACAGGAAAGCCTGTTTTCTTCCTCATAAAAAGGAGTGCCTGAAGTGGGTGACCTCGATGATTTCACATACTCTTAAGTGTCTGCCTGCCTGCATTCTTGCTCTGAGACTGCAAAAATGCATCCACTCTCAGCAGGTCCTTCAAATCAGACGCATGGCCACTTGAGAGGCTTCTTGGGTAGATGAAGATGAGACAGAGTTAAATGTGCCAGAGCATTGGACTCCGAGGCTGAAGTCCACGAAATTCCCAGCTACTGTTGGATTCTTAAGGTCCTCATTTGAAAGTGGTAGAAAATGATTTCACTGGATAAGGGGAGGATACTTCATGAGTAAATAGCACAACCGAAAAGGTGGAGGCAAAGAGAGGGCAAAAGGGGATTCCTAGGTCACTCATTATACTTGGGACCTTCAGATCCTGCTACTTTATCCCCTAGGACCTTGAAGAACCAGTGTCTTGAGGACAGAAAAATCAACGTACCTGATTTGTTCCATAGTGCTCCTTCATGGGGCTGTAGTGTTAGTGATGGTCTGGAGGTGGTTACAGCCTGCTGTTTCTGGTGCCCACTGAGCTTTGCTGGAGCAGCTGGAACAAGTAAGAGTCACACACCTCATGTTGTTATGAGTGATCTCCACATTATCATGTGGTGAAAAGAGGAAGGGATATTAGAGATCCCCCATATAACCACAGCCAGTCTGTTTTCCCTTGCACTCACCCTTTGCCAGCTAACCTGGTGGGTCCAACATGTGGTAGAGAAAATTATGACATCATGCCTGCACCCCCCAACCCAGGACCAAACAGTCTGAGGACAGCTGGACAAAAGCACTAAAGCAAGTATATGTGAAAGAAAAGAGCAAGGGCTATAATATAAAGTAGATTGTTGAAAAGAACAGCTGGAAAATTATTGCATGGGAGGACCTCAGGCCTCACTGGGGTGACTTTTAATCCATGATGAGGATGACAACAGGAAGGCATCTGCACAAGCATGTGTCAGGGAGAAGCCACCCTTAGTGAAGAGACTCATAGGTGTGACTTTGACAGAGGTTACAAAGGAACTAGTTTGGCTGCAGACAGCCTGAGGAAGATATAAGCAGAGGAATGGGGAATCCTAGGACCTGGGAGATGAGGTTAGATATCTGCTCCTTTCTGACAACAGTGCCCTAAAACTCAGGAATTTTCAACGACATATAATATCTCATAATTTGTGTGGACCAGAATCTGGACACAGTTCAGCTGGCTACCTCTGCCTTCAGGTCTTTTATGAGACTGGGGCTGTGGTCTTAACTGAAGCTGGACTGGGAAAGTATGAGCCTTTAAGCTGACTCGTGTGAAAATTGGCAGGGTTTAGTGTGGACAGAGAGCCTGACTTTCCTTCTCTCTACTGGTCTGAGCACCCCCTAAGGTCTTTGTTATGTGGGTCTCTACATGGAGCATCTCATAACATTGGAGCTTGCTTTCTGTGTTTGAGGAATACAATAGAGACAGAGAATTAGACAAAAAGGTTTACACAAAAAGAGACAGAGAGAAAGATCGAGGGCGCAAACAGGAAAAACCCAGTAGGAGAAAAATGAGAGCTTTAAAAAAATCTTGACAGCGTGCCGTGGCTCACACCTGTAATCCCAGCACTTTGGGATGCTGAGACGGGCGGATCGCCTGAGGTCAGCTGTTTGAAACCAGCCTGGACAACATGGTGAAACCACCGTCTCTTCTAAAAATACAAAATGAGCCAGGTGTGGTGGCACATGCCTGTAATCCCAGCTACTTGGGAGACTGAGGCAGGAGAATCACTTGAACCTGAGAGGAGAAGGTTCCAATAAGCCGAGATTGCACCACTGCACTCCAGCCTGGGATACAAGAGTGAAACTGTGTCTCAAAAACAAAAACAAATACAAAAAAAAAAAAAAGAGAGAAAAAAAGACTTGAGAGTTACAATAATTTTTCCTCTATATTTGTGTTAAAATTGTAACCCCCGGTGTAATGCTATAAGGAAGTAGGATGTAATTAACCCCTGAGGGTGGGACCCTCGTATAGAGATTACTGGCTTTATACAAGAAACTGTAGAGGGCTCTCATCCTCCTTCTACAAAATGAGGATAAAACCTGAAGTGTGCAGTCTGAAATTCAGAAGCGAGTCATCACCAGAGCTCAACCATGCTGACACCCTGATCTCAAATTTGAACCTCTGGAAGTATGAGAAATTAAGTCCTGTTGTCTATAAGCTGCCTATCTATGGTTCTTTGGCATAGCAGCCTGAACTGATACAAAAGTGAAATCCTTTTCTGTATTTCATTGGACAGAAGATGAATTTCTGCTCCCTACACTGTTAAAAAAAATGACTTAAAAAACGGATCTTCAGAATGAAAGATAGGAAAAGGCTTGTTGAAACACTAACATTGTATCTGCTTATGAGGTTTTAAACATTGGCTGAAATTGTTGGAACCAATATGGCCAACAGAAGTCCATGAAGAATCAGTTTGCAGATGTTAGAGCCCAAATTTCCGTTGTGTGTTTCATACTAACTCTCCCTGAATTTGCATGTGACCTGTGAGGAAGCAAGAAGAGATGACTGTGTATGTCTCATGACTTTCCAAATTCCTGCTTTTCTTCCAGCAATCCCCTACAGAATCCGCTTCTTAGGCCTTTTCTAATCACTGCCTTAAAGCCAGTATGACAAAACAAATTTGAGCTGGACTCCTATCTCCTTGTTGGCCAACCTACAAGATGATATTTTCCTCAAAACCGAAGGGCCATACTACTGGCATCAGGCAGTAGGCCATTTTATTCGATAAAAAACTGAGTCACTAACCATCTAGTACTGGGAGACTTTGTGAAGACTTCCCCTGTCATAGGCGTGATAAGGCACATGGATATGATTCTAAATATAAAGAGAAAGCACTGTAAAGTTGAATTCCTGTATTAGTCCATTCTCATACTGCAATGATGAAGTACCTGAGACTGGGTAACATAAAAAAGAATTTAATTGACTCACTGTTCCACATAATTGGGGGGGCACCTCAGAAACCTTCCAATTACAGTGGCTGACAAGTGAAGTGAGTGAGAGCAGGGGATATAGCAGATGCTTATGAAACTATCAGATCTCGTGAGAACTCACTATCACAAGAACAGCACGAGGAAAACCCGTCCCCATAATCCAATCAACTCCCCTCAGGTTTCTCCCTTAACACCTGGGGGTTATAATACACAATGAGGTTTGGGTGGGGACAAGCAGCTAAACCATATGAATACCAGAGGACAATATCTACATTTAATTTCAACTTCATACTGGAGCAGAATGAAACTGATGGCCAGTGGAGAAGTGACATTCCCAGGATCACCCTGCCAGACCCCAAGCCTGTTTGAGTTGTGGCCCATGCTACCTCCCACCTATTCTCCTAATGCTTCCATCTCTAAGTGTGTGCATCATCTACAGGTGACATCACCTCATTATTTTTATGTCTTATCTTATATACACCTAATGCATTGCATAGGAAGTAGATGTTATCATCATCCCCACTGTGCATGCTAGGAGGCTGGGGAAGCCTCGAATACACAGTGACTTTTATTGGGTCCCAGAGATGGTAAGATAAACAAGGTTATTTTCCCGCTATGTCTTCTATCCTGGAACCCAGGCTGCATTTAGTTCTTTCCAGGGAATTAAGGGGAAGTTGTGTTTGCCTAATTGTGTACAAATAAAGAGTTGCCATGTAAGAGGAGACTGAGCCATCAGTAGCAGAGTGGGGCCTTTCGGTAGGTCTTACAGAAACAAGGGGCCCAGTAGATGGAATCTTGAAGAGTTTAACACACTTTCTTGGTGACAGAACCCAACAGCAGTTAAGAAACCAGGAATCCACATTCTTGAGACAGCTCTGTATCCACCTCTGGTGGTGAGAGATGCTCAAGAGTGTGAGATGTTCTTTCACTGTGCCCTGAAATTTCTGAGTTTTGGCCTTACAAAGGCTCAAGGTAAAAGTCTTATCTGATAGCACAGATGTCAAGTCAGCCTTCATCCCTCATGCCCCTGGCTATTGGCCGGGTGCACCTACAAATAACACAGGGCAGCCCAAGACAGGCCCCTCCACACCAGGCCTCTCTTGTCAACTCATCTGGGCAGTCCCACACCACTTCTTGGTACCATGAGTTGTAGGGGGAACAAGAGGGCGGGCACTCTTCTTGGACTGAAGCAGATTGTCAGGTGTTGGAACCCTTGTGTATCTGTCGTGTTCATACCCAGGCCATAGCTGGCAGAATAAATAGAAGAGCGTTGGAGAACGAGTCTGTGTACTCAGATGTGAATTCCAAGACTTTAACTTGTCCTCTGGTTTCCTTCCTTGATGGAGATTTATACAGATTCTCCTTAAGTGCCTAATCTGAAGAGCAGAATTTCTTTTCTTTTCTTTTCTTTCCTTTTCTTTTTTCTTTCCTTTTCTTTTCTTTCCTTTTCTTTTCTCCTTTCTTCTCTTCTCTTTTTCTTTCTTTCTCTTTCTTTCTTTCTTCTTTCTTTCTTTCTCTTTCTTTCTTTCTTTCTCTTTCTTTCTTTCCTTCTCTCTCTCACTCTTTCTTTTGATGAATTCTCCTTCTGTCACCCTGGCTGGAGTGTAGAGAAAAGCAGAATTTCTAATGGAGGTGTCACATACGGTGAAAACAAGGCAGACCACTGACTTTTCTTTGTGTTGTTTCTAGGCACTTTTTACAAAGATGCATTCAGATTGATGAGGAGCTGTTTGATGTGGCCAACTCCTCCCTCTCTTTGGAAAAAGATCAGGTGCACTAAACCAACAACCACAGCCAGCACCGGGCTGTGCTGAGAGAAGCCACATAGGAGTCTCTACAGACAGAAACCCGAGAAGACCGGGACAGACCCACGACCCAGACTCAAATATGAAAAATTTCTGGGCTTTGTCCTACAGCCTTCCCATGAGTAACTCATAGTCTTGTTTCAGTGGAATCTGGCCTTCATCAGTCTCAGTGGCAATTGGTTACGTGGAAAGTTTCTGTTCACACACTTCTGTGAATAACAGTAAAGACTTTTGTGTTGTTTTCATTTTACATTAGGCCATGAGTATTTACGTCTGTGGCTGCAGTTTGTATTAGTTTCCTGCCCCAGGTATCTCCTGCAGAATGCAGCTTCAGTCCTACCAGACCCTCAAAACTTAAAAGCTAACAGTATTACTAGGGAGGATTTTGCTCGAAAATGGAGAAAGGGTTACACACAACAAAGGTTAAACTACTCTATGCATGTTTCTGCAATGTATTATCTCAAGAACTCATCTCTGTAGCCCATCAGGGCAGGAGCCGGGCTCTCACCTTCTGATAATATTCCATAAGGGAGGTTCTTCCCCACAGTGTTTAGTCTTCCGATGCTGGTGCAGCCTGACATGATGACATTCTACTTTCATGTCCGTCATGCTGCAGGGAATATTCTGTGAGTGTCCTAATAGGCTGGAATCATTTGCTAGGGTGAAGCCCATCTTTGGTGCTCACTTTTCTGTTATCTTATAATTAGCTTTATTCTAAGCAAATCCATGTCTATTTTATTTATCTGTTTACTTATTTATTTTTATGTATGGAAAAACACATTTTTTAATATACTTATTTATTTAGAGACAAGGTCTCCCTCTGTCACCCAAGCTGGAGCATAGTGGTAGAGTGGTGTAATCATGGCTCATTGAAGCCTCAAACCCTTAGGCTCTAGTGATTCTCTCACCTCAGCCTCCTGTGCCACCATGGCCTGCTAGTTTATTTTAATTATTTATAAAGAAGGAATCTCATTATGCTGCCCAGGCTGGTCTCAAACTCCTTGGCCCAAGCGATTCCCTCATCTCAGCCTCCCAAAGCACTGGGATTAAAAACATGAGCCACTGTACTGAGCTGTGCCTACTTCAAAAGACAGAAAATAAAAAAATAGATAAATCTTTGCCAAATTAAAAAATAAAACAATAGTTTCCAGGTCTTAGATAAAGACAAATCTGTGTCACGAAGAATGGCAAAAGGCTTATTTAGCTGTTAAAATGATTTGCTTATATTTCAAAAAGCAGAGAAAAAAAGGTACATATAAAAGTTTACCAGGCCAGACAAGGTGGTTCATGCCTGTAATCCCAACATTTGGGGAGGCCAAGGCAGGAGGATCTCTTGAAGCCAAATATTTGAGTCCAGTGCAGGCAATATGGTGAAATTCTGTCACCATAAAAAAATAAAATAAAATAAATATGGCTGGGCATGTTTGCTCACGTTTGTAATCCCAGCACTTTGGGAGTCGGAGGCAGGTGGATAATGAGGTCAGGGGTTAGAGACCAGCCTGGCCAAAATGGTGAAACCCTTTCTCTCCTAAAAATAATAACAATAAAAAGTAAACCAGGCATGGTGGTTTGCACCTGTAATCCCAGCTACTCAAAAGGTTGAGGCAGGAGAATTGCTTGAACCCGGGAGGCGGAAGTTGCATTGAGCTAAGATCATGCCACTACACTCTAGCCTGGCCCACAGAGCAAGACACTGTCTTGAAAAAAAAAAACAAAAATAAATAAAGTTAGCCAGGCATGGTGGTGCATGCCTATAGTCCTAGGTAATTAAGAGGTTGACGCAGGAGGACTGCTCAAACCCAAAAGTTTAAGGTTATATTGAGCTATGATTATGCCATTGCACTTTAGACTAAGTAAAAGAGTAAGATTCTGTCTCAAAAAATTAATAATAAAAGTTTTCTAAATTACATTGTTTAAGAAAAGGGAAAAGGGAAAACTATATTGTTTTTATTTTCAAATGGGAGAATAGAGCCTCTCATTTCTAACTTGTATTTCCTTCTGCAGAAAGTTGGTCTAGGTCCATGGTCTTGAACTATTGGACATCTGAATTTTAGTAGGTGCTGGATTCAGGCAACTGAAGGGTGGCCATGGGCACACTCTGTGCATATAAAAAAAAGGTTTGAGGTGAACTAGAAGGTAAAAGAGGGGAAAGTGCTATTAAGAACGCACAATTGGGAGACAGTACAGGGTTGGTGGAAGGACTGGTTCATGGTACAGATACTGACCCAGGTGAAACTTTGTTCTGACTTATTTCTATGTTCATGCAGGAAGGTGAGATTGTGATCAGGTGGCACAGAGACCTGGGATGGTGAAAAAACCAGGTTGCCACTGCAGATACGGTGTCTGAGGTAGAGCATATGCCAGGGGTCTTGTAGGCACGTGTGTGGGTTTTTGGTGGGAAAGTCTATGAGGAAAGGTAGCGTGGCAACAATCTTGATGCCGAAGACCTGTCCTGGGAGGGGCTTGACCACATCAACACGTAGTGCGTATGTTCGGTGGGTGAAAAACATGCGGTGGCCTCAGGTTGGCAGGAGGGAAGAGGGCATCTGTTCTCAGAAATTCTTCCCTCAGAGTCCTTGGTCCTTCTCACCCTGGGAGGATGCCTTTAACCACAGGGCAGTGCATGGTGTAGCAGGCTGTGTGCAGAGCAGAGCCTACCTTCCCCGAGACACCTGGAGTCTCTCTCCAGCAGAGGCCCCCACATTGTCTTTCTTCTTACAACACTTTTGATCCTGAAGGTGTAAAGTTCCCTGAAAACCCACTGATTCTCCAACACCCATTTGTTGCCCCAAAATTTAATTCTGACACAAGTTAGAGTTCGCACAGACCCCACAAATTCAGGGCTCAGTCTCACATCACTGCTCTCACTGCAGAGGACAGTCACATGTCCCGGAAGCCCATCTATATTTCTGAGCTACCTCCTATAAATCTGAGACTCCCATAAACCCCTTTTCAAGATAAATAATTTGACAGAATTACTTAAAAAATCAACAAATAACTCTAATTATATTTACCACTTTATTATAAAAATATAACTCAGAAACAGCCAAATGGAAGAGATGTCTAGGGCAAGGAACAGTTGTGTGTGAAGGTAATCCTGGAAATAGCTATATTCAAAGAAATTCCCCCATTCTTTGTCTTCTCAAAGAAGAGCTTAGTGAAGAGAAACGTGCTTCCCATTATGACTTTGGGGATGCTCCCCGCTGTTTTTTTTAAACTCTAATGAAGATGGACACAGATTGCAAATTCCTATTTTTAAAAATGAACAATTATTCAGTAATTTAGTCTTCAGTGGTCAAAACAAAGTACTCGTTACAAAAATTTTGCTTGTTTCTCTTCTTCCAACCAGCCCATGAACTTTGACTCACCCACAGCCTCAGCAAACCTACAACCCTTATTTATACATACCCTTCCAAAGAACAGCTGACTTCAAGGTGAAACATTACCTTATCTGGGATCAGATTTTGCTACCGTCCATCCTGTGCTTCCCTTCCTACCTTCTTTGTAAACTTGTTTTCTCCTCCCTATGAAATAAAGCCCTTTTCCACCTAACCTTTGAGATCCTCAAAGATCTAATCATTTGTAGTTTTTCTTTGTTGCAATGCTTCTTAGGTATCTTCTTAGGCCAAGCCTAGAAACAGTCTTAGGACAATAACAATTCCATTCTAGAAAGAATCTCCCAACATTTCTTCTATCTCAATCTCAACTGCATCTGCCTGTGAACTTCCAGCTTACCAAGGCTCTATATCTTCTGGCAGTGACAAAGGCTCCTTCCATGGTTGGTGTGAGCAGGCTTGGACACCTGCAGGGCAGACACCCAGGAATAATCAACTGGGCCTTAAGTGGTCCCCTTTTGCTGGATCAAGGTGGGCCTTAGCTTTTAGTCAATGGTCTAAGACCTCTACTTACCAGTTAGAGTCATTCAGTTAGTTTTCAATTTAAAAAATACTTCCTGTTTGAAGAATCCAGCAAAAATTATTCAAATCTAAGGTATAAATGAGAGGAAATTATGGCCGGGCATGGTGACTCATGCCTGTAATCCCTGCATTTTGGGAGGCCGAGGCGGGCAGATGACATGAGGTCAGGAGTTTGAGACCAGCCTGAATAACATGAAGAAACCCCGTCTCTACTAAAAATACAAAATTAGCCGGGTGTGGTGGTGTATGCCTGTAATCCCAGCTACTCGGGAGGCCGAGGCAGGAGAATCGCTTGAACCCGGGAAGTGGAGGTTGCAGTGAGCCGAGGTCGTGCCATTGCACTCCAGCCTGGGCAACAAGAGTGAAACTACATGTAAAAAATAAAATAAAATATAAAAGAACATTATAAGGGGCTTACATCTTATAACTCATCAAGAAAAGCCAAAGTGTCTATCTCTTTCAGAAAATAAACACGTAATTTAATTATGTTCATAACAAATCATTTGGATAAACAATAAATCATATGTGAACACTTCCAGGAGGTGTGAAGTCTCAGCTCCTAAAACTTAGCATCACCCTCAGACACCCAGATGGCAGCATATGGAACAGAGATATTCACTTGCACAAGTTCTCTGTTTTGAAAAAAAGAATAACTGATGGGATAAATTTATGTAATTTGACAATTAATCTACCTCACTTGCTTGTGGATATGTATTCATTTCCTACCACTGTAGTGGAAGAGAGACTATCCCTGTCTTTACACCCGGTAGCATTTCCAACAGTAAGCTGTGAGATTCTCCTTGAAATCACCTCTCAAACAAATAAAAAACAGACCTGGGAAATGTGCGACACTCATTCTGCTGAAGAAATCGGTAAGTAATAATTTTTAGCAAATGAAATATATTACTACTTAACTGTATTCAAAATCCACCAACTTAATGTTTTTATAAATATTTTCATACCTTTGAAGCTCCACTGACAAAACATAATTTACAGTTAATGAAAAAGTGAAGTGAAAATAAATACAATAATATTTTCAAAGTGACAAAATTAGAAGGTGACAATGCCAATTGAAACACAGACATATCTGACCCAAGGGTCAAGTCAAGCCATTCTATGACTTGGGATATTTTCCCTGCTCCTATCTTGTTCAGTGAAGTGGGTCATGAGCGTCCCACCAGGAGCCGCTACGCTGTGCTCCACTGTGTCTGTGAGGGGCATTTTACTTTGCGGGTTTTTGCACTGCCTCACTGGGTTGGGTTTCTTTGTCTTTTGAAATATTTTCTCTCCCTTCACCAATCTGAGAATATTTTTTCCTCAGTATCAGCATTCACTTGCCTGGACTGCAATGTGTCTCTAAGGAATGGAAACTAAGCGTTGGGGTAAGAAAATCTTAATGTCCTAAGGGGTTTGCTTTTAGCACAAGGGTATACCTGGAGATTCCTTCCAGGTACAGTACATCCAACCACTCCACAAAGAGACTGCATTCCCATACCTTGGGCTGTTCCCTGAGAGGAGATGACACAAGGGATGCTATTTACTAGACATTTAAGAGTCATGGCCACTGTTGGCATCTTGGGGAATCCTCAAACAGTTTTGAAACTCAAAACCAAAAAATAACAAAATGGCTGAGGATGTATTGCACTGTGAAGTTTCCGAAATGAAACCTGAACCCAAAGACATACTGATGGGGTGTCTGTGCCAAGGTAAGATTAAAGAAAGGGGCACAAAGGTTTTCTTTTTTTTTCTTTTTCTTTTTTTTCTTTTTCTTTTTTTTTTCTTTTTCTTTTTTTTTTTTTTCTTTCACTGTGGAGCGTCAGGGGATTATTATCTGCTTCCGTCTCCTGTAAAATGTCTACAATTGAAAAATATTTTTTAAGTGTCATCGACTGCTTTTTGAAAAAATGAAGAATTAAACTAGTGTGTCTAAAATGTACAATAAAGAACAGTTGATAATGTTGTGAGTTACACAATTTAGTTAATGTTGGTGAGTGTCAGGAAAGAACTGGAAATTTAAAATGTGACTGCAAGCCAGAGTTAGGGTGGGGTAACATGGTTGTAGATTTGAGGCCCTGTTTGCCACACATTTGGAAAATGCTTGAGAAAACTAATTCTCTTTTGGAGTATTAAAACAACTAAAAAAACAGGCCATTGCATTGAGGTGGTTCTAGTGTCCTGAAGTTCTTACTGGGGAGACAGGGAAAGACCTCCCTAGATCCAAAAAGCTGCCCATTCTTCTCCTGCTGTGCACCTGATTAGATACTTTCCACTCCAGCACCCATGATTGGATAGAGTTCAATTCCCCATCCCGCCCCCTCAGGCCATGAGTGACATATGTGATTTGACACTGGATTTAATAAAGCAAGAATTATAGGTTTTTCCTGGATCCTTTTCTGGCAGGACTTCCTCCATGCACTGGACCCTGGCCCTGCCTGTAAAATACTTGCATTTACATTTGTGTGTAAGATTATTTTTATTTATGAATAATATATATGTGTTATTCATACATGGAAACAATATAATGACAATTATTTTAAAATTTCAGATTTTTTACTTTCCTGGCACATCCAGGCTTTAGAGCAGATAGCCTGAGATTTCAAAAATGAGGCAATTCTCTAGGAAATAATATGTGAGGCACTTGTGAATTTTAAATATTCTAGTAGCTACATTTTAGTAAATACACCAGGCATGCTTCCCTGTGCTTGTAGGTCGAACTGTTAGGGAGTCTGATGTAGGAGGATCACTTGAGGCCAGCAGTTTGAGACCAGCTCAGGCAACATAGAGAAAGCCATCTCTACAAAAAAAAAAAGAAAAAAATGGAAAAATTAGCCAGTTATGGTGGTGCATGCCTTCGGTCCCAGCTACTGAGAATGCTGGAGCTGGAGGATCGCTTGAGCCTGGGAGGTCGAGGCTGCAATGAGCCGTGATCACCACTACACTCCAGCCTCACTGACAGAGCAAAACCCTGTCTCAAAAAACTGATCTCTGGAAAGGCATTTTCATTTTCTTCAATGTAGCCAAACAGCTAAGTATGTATTGAAGCCATCCTTTAATTTTTAACAGGGCAAGGATGTTTTCTAAAACCGCGAACTCCAGATTTGCGATGTGGCAAATCCTGAAGCGTACATGGATATCTCTCACAGCTAAAGTATCCCTCACCCCTACCCAGTGCTTCTTACCCCTGGCGCGAGAGAATCACCTGCGGGGAGAAAAACTTTCGAAATCCCTTAAACCCAAGTTGTAACCGATCAATTAAATCAGAATCCTTGCAGTTGGATCTGAAAAAAATACGGTTTAAAGTTGTGCAGGTGATTACAATGTGTAGGCACGCCACAAAACCATGGGTTTAACCAGCAACCTTTGTTAGAAATGATTTCTCAAATGAATGTAAAAACGTTTGCTGCTGAATTGTGACCTTTCAATTTTACTTGCTTTTCCTTCAAAGTATATTTTGCAGACCCAGGCAGTGCTGCTTGTTCTGTTCTTGATTCACCGAGTGCCGTGTGTGCTCAGTGCAATCCTGTGCACTGGTCACTGTGCTGTGTGCCCTGGCCTGGGTGAGCATCATTCTTCGGGGAGAACCTTGCTGAAAACAAAGCTGCATTCCAAAAAGTTAAAACCATGCTACTTACTGTGTTGAGGTTAAAATTAAAAGACCTAGGGGACTCATCCAAAAGTTAAAACATAAATAAATAACTTGGAACATTACTATACACCTGATGATGTCTTGAGTGAACATGCCCCGCTTGAAAACAAAACAAAACATTACTATTATTCTAAAATATTAATTTAGGATTTTTATGCAAATATGTACAATTTAAATTTTTATTGATATATAACATGCATACCGCAATATAGGCACAAAACGTTTATGGAATGCTTGATGAGTTATTACAAAATAAATACACTTGTGTATCTAAGAATCAGATTTGTTCATGCCCTTGAAACTTTCTCCTTCCAAAAGGTAACCAAGACCTTAAGAGATAAATGCAGATTAACTTTGTCATTTTGTACAAGTGTTTTATTACAGAACATTAAAAACGTATACACGATACAAAAAAAGTATAACAGACCAGTCACCCAGCTTTAAGAGCTACTATTCATGTGCCATTTTTGTGTCACTTATACTTCCAGCCATTCCCCCACCAATTTCATTTTTTTTTAGGCTTTTTGGATAAAATGTATATTCATTGCAAGGTACAATGTGAACTGTAAATAGTAGAGAGATGGGGTTTCAACATGTTGGCCAGGCTGACCTTGAACTCCTCACCTCAGGTGATCCAACCTCCGGTGATCCAGCCGCTTCAGCTTCCCAAAGTGCTGGGATTACAGGCATGAGCCAATATACTCTGCCTGAGAATTCATATTTCTAACGAAGTACAAATCCATAGGTCACATGACAACTGCAATATCTATCTACAGTGGATACAGTTTGATGAATAAAATGAAAGGCAATTGACCTAAGGTGAAAAAAAAAAAAACAAACAGCAATCAAAGCATGGGTATTACGTGCTATCTGTAGGAGCATTTGGTTAAGAATAACAAACATACCAATTTTATCGTTTTAATAACCAAAATTGTCAAAATTTCTAGTTCTTCTTTCATAGAAATGCTCTCTGCAAGAAAAAATTTTCATATAGTGAGGGCAAAAATGACAACCATTTGCAAGTAAATGTCTTATGAAATTAAGTAGCAGATACCAACCTCATGACCTTCAGATAGTCAACCCAAACTCAATCATTTACATAGCAAGTGCAGATAATTTTCATAGCTTCCAATTAAAATTATATTTGAATGCTCTTACAAATTGTGACTGTTTTCACATAAAGTTCACTAACTAGTATTTCGTATATGACTTATGATAAATTCCACTTCAAGTCACCTTACATTAACTTAATTTTATTAGGCAGTGTCTGTCTACCACCCAGTAATACGTGGGGATTCTCCCTCCATTTGCACATACATCATAGCTGGGGAAACAGGGATTCACAAGACCCAGGCTGTTCCCTACATATTTTTCCTCCTCAGACATCAGTTCATCAGTCAGTCAAGTCATGTGAGAGTGGAGGCCACGTATTCCATATTCTTGGGCACTCTCTTCCAAGGAGGAAAAGGCCAGGAGGTCCTGTTAGAAGATGCATTCTGAGAGGCCGGGCTCCCTAAGGTGTGAGAGTTGTAACCAGCAGGTGTAGACTTTTCAGGAGTGAGGAATGAGGCAGGTATTACAAACCTGGAGCTTCATCACCTTTTGTTTCATCTGAAGACAATTCTGAGGGGCTGTTTTGGAACGTGTCTGGAAGGTGAATGTTGAAGAAGAGTGTGGGCTTTGATGTGACTCAGATAAGATCTTTCATGGGGAGGCAGGAATTTAATGCCCAGAATCTGGGCTGGTGTCTTTGAGATCAGTGGGTTGCCTTTTTGTATCCAAGTCCATTGTTACTAGGTTGGAGGCTGGAGATTCTAAATGGCTTCCAGACCGCCTCTCTGATTCTCTTTTGGAGATGGGGTCTGAAAAAGACAATGTCAGTATTTTTGGGAAATTCTGGAAAGTCTGTTTGGAAACCTGTGAAGACCTCTTGCCTAGTGCCTAAATGCTCAATGTGCACCCCTAGCCACGTAGATGTTTGGTAGGTATAGAGCTGGGTTTGCATTTATATCAGCAAAACCTATGGCAGGGTTGAAGAAGTAATCAGGACAAAGTGCCTTGGTCGCATGCCAGAGAACATCTTAAAAGCAAACTTCTAGCCTGCTGACTCTTGGCAATGAGTGTCGGGTCCTGGCCAAAGTGCCTTGAATGCAGCATGAAGCCAATCCATAAATCCAACTTCTAATGGAGAAATGTTAATATTTTTTCAGTTTGAATCAATCAGGGTGAAATTACCATGCTATTGGTTTGTTTACTTTTTATTATTTCATATAAAATCTAAGACAAAATACATTAAACGCTTATTGACATATGTATTTATTCTTCACCTGGCTCATAACATTTGCCTAATTTTAAACTTTCTTCTATTATGTAGGTTTTAACTTATTTTATTGTAAGATATTTTTAAATCTAATACAGGCATTGTCACGTTTACATGTAATTTCATTTTATTTCATATATTTCCTATTCGCTTTCTATATTTAAATTATGGACTGTTTCATCATATAAAAAGCGTCATTTCTGTTTTAAAAATAATTCTTTGGGTTTTTTTGGTCTTGTAATTTCCATATTACATAGTAATGAGATAAATATTAATGTTTCCAGGGTATTTAAATTTTAGATAATTACTCATTGTATCCATGTGAAATTTGTTTTTACTGCATGTGCGGGTTGGAGAACTGTTTTCTCTTCTGATTCGTCTTTACTGTGATCTCCTCAGAACTCATACCTCTCGTAGTTGGGGGATTGCAGTTTAGAATTCCAATAAATGGGGCAAATTCAAAAATAACATAATGCAAATGAGTTTGAAAGGAGGACATGTCTTCAAAGCATACACAAATGGGCCTACATATGTACAACAATAATTTATAAGTTACAGTTAGGATGGAAAGTAAAAGTACGGAAAATTTGTTAAAGTAAATTAAAATGGAGATCATGTCTCAATAATCTCTGAGCAGACAAAATTAGTTAGGTCTCATAAGTGATCTCGACCTGCTTGATTTGCAAATAAAAGCAAAACTTAAATTATTTCTTGTAGCTGCATATTTAAAAAAGAGAAATTAAGCTCAACAAATCAGGAGTAGCCAACAATCTTATATAAATAGAAACTGTCCAACAAGGTAAACAGACAAACAGAAAACAATAAAAAAAGTTGTGCTACCACCAATTAAATGATTTCTTTGTTTCTACATTTTTCCAATAAATATTTGCTTCTTACACAGTCAGTGAAGCACTAAATATCTTTTGGTCTGATATTTTATAATTTATCAATTGGTCTTTCTCAAATAAACATTTTACAATTTCATTGTGTCTCAAATTACTTTTTAGCAGAATAAAATAAACTGGAATAAATATTACAATAATATGTACACAATATGAGAAAAAACAAAGTTTATGAAATATATGAAAGTAGACATAAGCAAAGAGACAGTTTGTATCGTATTCTTAGGCAGAAAAACGCAATATTGTCAACATCAATTGTCCTTAAGGTTATTTATAAATTCAATTTTGTTCCTATACAGATACCATTAAATATTGGAAGTACACGTTACTATAAAATATTATATAGATGAAAACGCAAATAAGAATAGACAAGAAAACTCTGAGAAAAAATTAAAACAAGACTGGCAAGCCCTTTGAAAAATCTTAATTGATTAAAAAACTCATAGGTCACTGAAACTAAACATTCAGAAATAGACCAAAGTGCCTAAGAAAGTGTCATAGGGCATCCAGGCTGCTATAACAAAGTTCCTTAGACTGGGTATAGGACAAACAACAGAAATGTATTTTTCACAGTTATAGAGGCTGGAAATGCAAGATCAAGGCAGCAGCAAATTTAGTATATGGTGAGAGCTCTGTTCCCCATAGATGGTACCATCTTGCAAACGGAACAAGGGCATTCCCTTCAACTTCCTTTGAAAGAGCACTGATTCCATTCATGAAGATGAAGAACTCTTGGCTTCACCACTTCCCCAAGGCCACATGCCTAAAATTATCCACATATGAATTTGAATGGCAACATAAACATTCAGGCCATAGCAACAAAACTACATGGAGGATGGCATCATTAATACTTGAGGTGTAAAAATGTGATGTTCTTATCACAAAGGAAATAAATGATTTATTCTTCATGACATATAACAAAATAAAGGTCCAAAGAAATCTTTTTTTATAAAGAAAAATCTATATGCTAAAAAACTAAGTGTTCATAAGTTTAACCCTACAGGTTGCATCACGATGTTCAAGGTTTCCGGGGATGAGCAAGGCCCCGGAATTTCCTAATGTGACATTTTCGTGGAAGTTGCTCATGCTGTTATTCAGTTTGAAAGTAGATAATATTGTTTGTTTCTATTCCAATGTTTACTAAATTCAAAATAATATAGAGCTCTTTACGCATAATTCTCAAAGAATCATTCAGTCAAAGGTGCTTTCCTGAGGAAGAGCACAGATATATCCACACACGTATGATGTTTCTCAAATAGAGGACTTCTCCCTGTGCTGGAGCCACCTATGTTGCACATGATCAACGGCTTTCCCAGGCGAGCATTTCTCTGCAGCCCTACCACAGACTTAACCATGAAAATCTGACTCAGAAGGTGACGGATGAACACCCACTCTCGCGTTCTAACCTAATGGATCCTCTCCTAATAATCCCTTCCAGGGATCTGGGGTCTTTCCTGGATTCATCTGCCACACACATCTAGGCTCAAAAATTTGGACAGAAGCTTTTATCCTCACTGGTCCTCCTGCCCTGTCCTACCAGCTTCTCTAGAAGTATGCTTCTCTAATGGCTCCTGAGAGACCCCATCGAAGGGTATCTCTCCCTGTGCCAATATAATTGATATCATAAAGTGAGAAGAGAAATAGGTGAGTCCACCTATGCTAGAAGCTGTGTCTAGGGTTCCTTACGTGATTTATGTCTCTAATTTACCTAAATATTGACAAATACAGATTCATCTCTAGGTAGTAGAAAAACAGAAGGAGAAATCCCAGTTCATAGAGGAAGAAGAAAATGCAATCAATGCTGTCTAGAGTCCCGCTTAAGCTCAGCCACAGGGTACTAAGTCTCTTCAGGAAAAAGCAATGGTTGTCCATCATCTGAAAAACTATGGCCTTGAACCATGGGCACTGAGAGTGCACACTGCCTACTACAGTTTCATGCCTACATCACAGAGAGATAGAGTAGTCTCAAAGGATTCTTAAGAGTAATGTGGGGGACAAAAAGGAGCTGAATCCACAGCCTCTGCCTTACCGTCTGGTCTAATAGTATTTCAGACTCTTTGGTGGGCTGCACCAGGGGTTATTCAGAAAGAAAAACAAGTTGTTGATGTCCCACCATTCCCCGTAGCTTCCGAGGTGTAAGTTGTTCATTCCCCAGGTTACAGGTTGTTGTTCTCCCTCTACCTCCACAGAATCAGTGTGTCTCATTCCGGTACCTATAATCTCACCTTTATTCTAGTCGCCCTCTACTTTTTTCTAGACATTTTATCTAGTAGAGCCAGGTAAAATAGAGACAAGAATATTTACATAAAACTTAACTAGAACTAAGTTGGAGTCCTATAACTGCTACTAGGCTGGTATGCAACTCAGAGGGTACACAAGCCAGGCTGGCCTAGAATTGCAGTTATGGGAAAGAAAGAAATTTCTCCCAGGAATTATTAGCATGAAATTCCAAGTTTGTGAAATGGATTCTTAGATCCCCCAACCATTTCATCCTTATCTTGGAGGCAATCAGGAAGAGATAATCCCCTTATAGAGAAAAGAATACCTAATCAACAAATTAACCAACATGTGTGGAACAGGAGGGAACATCATAGAGTTGGCCCGTTTTAGTAGATGTGGTGATAAATGCCAAAATTCAGAGCTCAATTGGTCTCAAAAGCCTAAAAGGTGGCACAGATTAGCTTCAAGAGACACATGGTATGGCTGGAATCACATGACTATTATGCTGAAGATGTCAACAGTGGTGACTGATATCTCAAGAAGTGGGCTAAAAGTCCACTTCTGTTTATTCTGCTAGTTATTGTCTAGGAATTGTTCAATCATGAGACAAATAGGTCAACTTTCTCCAGCAACCCCAAATCTGGCCTGCAGTATTAGACTCTGTGTTAGACACAGATTTAGGTTCAATCTGCAGCTTGATTGTGGTTACTCTCTAGAAAACAAACACTTACCATGGACTTCTAGATGAGTGACCCAGTTAGATCAGCATCTGGGATTGTTTCCGGCTTGCAGCCCAAAAGATATTCAGACAGTCTACAGTTTCCATTGTAGATAACCAAACAGATAGAATATGGGCATTTACCCCAAAGCCTGAGTTCTGACCTTTGAGAGGAGCAACCATAAATTTCAGGTTCTGTATGGCTGGCACAGGTAAAACAGCCATAGCAGCCCAGTGGACATCATGAGATTTCAGCTTTCCTGACTCATCTATGAACGAGGACCCGTCATATAGGAAATACTCAGTAAATTGGGGGCCCCACAGAGACAGCAGCTTTGTTTCAGAGGATAGAAGGAGGCACAAAATTTCAACTAGCTGGGGATTCCCTAGCCCTCTATAGGTCAAATTTAGTTTGTCAGGAGTTCTTTAGCAAACTCTTAGCTGACTTTCAAATCAGTGTAACCAGTAGTAGTGTCAAGATGTCTCTGAGTCCAAAAGGCCAAAGAACACCTCTAGGTGGAGGCTAATCCTTTACTGGAGGCTCCAAATGTCAAAATCAAGATTTTCTTCACCTCAGGATGAATTGATCAATGCAAATCTCCCCAAATATTTTCACTGAACCTTAATTGGAAAGTAAGACTCCAGATTTTTTAACCTTCACTAAAAATAAATATCTGATTTTTTTTTTCACCTGGGATCCATGTATGTGTGTTGGAGCATGCCTTTACCAATGAGCATGAAGTTACAACTCTCCTTGCACCTCTACTTTCTACTTGTGCAGAGTTTAAAATACAGAGGTGAGAGCTTAGGGTTTTCTGGGTCTTTTGCTAAGCATGCACCTGACCCTAAGAATCCCCATTTCCCCATTTCCTTCTTGGTCCCAAAGACCATTATCACAGTCCTAATTCCCAGCAGCTCTTCCTCCTATAGCTTTTTGGCATGATTATTCTTAGATCCAACTGATATCCTTTGTTCCTGGTGGACTGGATAGTTCATTTCAATTTAAATGCTTTTACAAACATTAAGCTATTGATTTAAGATTTCTCTGCTTTTTAAATTAAGTAATGCTGCTGTTGGCTTTCCACAGGACTTCAGGGTTATAAAAAAAGGAAGAAAAAAATTATTGTATACCAATAATATGAAAAGAGACTGGGGATGACCATATTAATAGCAGACAAAATAGACTTAAAAAGTTACAAGAGACAGTAAGACATCATATAGTCATAGAATGTCCACTTGGCAGGAGGATAGAAATAGTTTAAACCCAGACCTAATAATAAAACATTTAGATATAGAAAGCATAAGTTGACAGAATTAAAGGGAGAAATAGGCGGTTCTAAAATAATAGTTGAAGATGTTAATACTCCACTCTGCGTAATGAATAGAAAAATGAGATAGATGATAAATTAGGAAATAGAGGACTTGACTAACTCAATGAACCAAATTGATCTAACAGATATATACAATATACTCCATCCAAGAAAAGAGAGTACACACTCTTCTCAAATGCACATGGGGAATTCTCTAGGATGGGCTGTATAGTAGATCTCAAATTAAATCAATAACAGACGAAACGCTAGAAAGTTTAAAAAATTGTATAAATTAAACAACATACCCTTAACTAACCAATAAGTAAAGGAAGAAATCACAGAGGAAGTAGTAACATACTTACAGAGGAAGAAAAATGAAAACAAAACATATCAAAAGTTATGGGAAACAGCAAAAACAGTGCTAAGATGAAAAGTTTGCAGCTAAAATACATTTAAAAAGAGCAAAGATTTCAAATAAATAATAACTTTATCACCTAGAAAATTAGACATATAAGATCAAATTAGATGCATAGCAAAGAGAAAGAAGAAAGTATTAAAGATTTTAGCAGAGATAAATGCAATACAGGTTATACAAACAACAGAATTCCAAAAAACCAAAAGTCATTCTCATTTCTTCAAAACATTAACAATTGGCAAACTTTCAGCTACACACAAAAAAATTAATAGCATATTCACATACTAAAATGAGAAATGAAAGTGGGACATTACTACAAATTCGAAGAAATAAAATGTTCATAAAAGTGTGCTGTGAACTATGATAGGATGATAAATTGGAAAACCTAGATAAAATGGGCAGATTCCTAGGTATACAAGACTTGATTACAACGAAATACAGAATCTGAATAGATAGAAAACTACTAAGGATATGGAATCAGTAATTAAAAACCTCTTCATGAAGAAAAGCCCTTGTTTTGTTGGCTTCACTAGTGATTTAGATCAAGCATTTATAGAATAAAAATCCTTTCCAAAGTCTACCAAAAGCCTGAAGAGAGCAGTTCCAAACTTATTCCATGATGCCAGCATTAGCTCATGTCAAAGCCAGATAAAGAGACTACAAAAACCCGTAGACTAATATCCCTTATGAACACGGATGCAAAACTACTCAGCAACATCCTATCTAAATACATTCAGCAGTATACTAGCAAGATTACAACCCATGACCAAGGGGAATTTATTATTGGAATGTAAGGAAGTTTTAGCATATGTCTGGTTTCAGTGCAGTGGTGTTTACAACTAATTGATCACAACCAGTATAGATTTCTTTATTCTTTTTCCAGTCTCACTGGTTCACTTAGCTAGCCTTTCTTAATAAAAGTTTTAGCATAAGAAAATTAATCAATGCGTATGTCACATTAACAAAATTTTTAGAAAACATTATCTCATTAACACAGAAAATGTATTTTACAAAATTCAAAATATTTCATAATAAAAACATAATAAATTACAAATAAAATAAAACCATCTTTGTAAAATTCACATATAAAAACCCACAGCAAATAACATGTTCTAGAGGAAAAGACCAAAATTCTTTCATCTAAGCTCAGAAGACAGACAGAATGTCTGCTCTTGCCAGCCACTTTTATTCAACACAGTATTAGAAGTTTCATTCAGAGAAATTAAAAAAGACAATGAAATAAACTGCATCAAAGTGTGTACAGATGTACAGAAAATATATTCTTTTATGGAGAAAATCTTAAAGATTCCACACAAAAAATATTAAAAACTAATAAATTCAGCAAAGTAGTAGCATACAAAATCAACATAGAAAAATAAACTGTATTTTATGTAGTAATATGAATAATCTGAGAAGAAAACTATGAAAACAACTCAATTTACCATAGCATCAAAAGAATAAAATACTTAGGAAGTAACCAAGAAGTAAAATGCCAATTATTTTGTGTAGATATTAAAAAATCAATTTTTAAGTTTATGAGGAATCTCAAGGGAATGCAAAAATAATTTTGAAAAAAAATACCAAAGTTAGAGAAGTCACAGTTAATTATTTCAAAACTTACTATAAAATTCCAAAATAGCATGCTACAAATAGACTAATGGAGCAATATAGAAAGCCAATATAAGTAAACCCTCATATATATGGTCAAATGATTTTTATTGGAAATGAATTGCCTTTACAACAATTAGTACAGGGGAAATTGGGTACCCACATGTAAAAGAGTGAAGCTGGGCCCTTAACTTATACCATAAGAAAAAATTAACTAACTGGATCAAAACCCTAAATGTAAGAGCTAAAACTACAGAATTCTTAGTATAAAATGTAGGTAAAACATGTCATAACACTGGATTTGGCAGTAATTTTTTTTTTTAACAGGACACCAAAAACGCAAGAAACAAAAGAAAAATAGATAAATAGGACTCTATCCAGAATATACAAAGAACAATTCAGCAATAATAAAACAAACTACTTGTTTAAAATATGGGCAAAATACTTAAACAGACATTTCTCTAAAAATTATGTGAAATGGCTAATAAGTCCATGAAAAGGTGCTCAACAAAATTAATCATTAGTAAAATGCAAATATAACCCCAAATGATATATCACTTAATACGCATCAGCATAGCTAGTACCAAAAGAAAAGAAAACAGAAAATCACAAGTGTTGGTGAGGACGTGGAGCAATTAGAATCCTTGTACACTGTTGGTGGAAATGTAAAATGCTGCAGCTGCTGTAAAATAGCAGCATAGTAACTAAAAAATTTACACATAAACTCACCATATAAAC
Organism: Pongo abelii; assembly: GCF_028885655.2. Lineage (NCBI taxonomy): Eukaryota > Metazoa > Chordata > Mammalia > Primates > Hominidae > Pongo > Pongo abelii. Next base: position 806,734 of record NC_072000.2, on the reverse strand, counting down.
CCGCAATTTCACCTCTGGGTATGTAGCAAAAGATGTGAAAGCAAAGACACAAAATAATACATGTACACCTAGGTTCATAGCAGCATTACTCACATCACCCAAAAGGTTTTTGAATTACCCGTGTTGTTTGAATTATCATCAATATATAAAATGTGATTTATACATACATTAGAATATTATTCAGTTATGTAAAATAAGGAAATTCTGACACATGGTACGTCATACATGAACCTTAAGGACATTGTGCAAAGTGACACGAGCCAGTCATAAAAGGACAAATACTGTATCGTTCCACTTATGAGATACTTAGAGTAGTTAAATTCTAGAAACCCAAGTAGAAGAGTGGTTCCTAGGAGCTGAAGGAGGAGTAACAGGGAGTTTTTATTTAATGTGTATTGAATTTTGGTTTTGGAAGTTGAAAGAAGGTCCCTATGAATGGGAATAATAGATGCAAAACAATGTGAGTGCGGTTAATTTTTCTCAGCTGCACACTTAAAGTAGCTAAAATGGTTAATTTTATGTATACTTTGCCAAAATGTAAAAAATATTTTTTAAATAAACAAACTACAGTTATCTGCAATAGCATGAATTAATATCATAAATATGAACTTGCATAGAAGAAAGTACATGTAAATGTGTACATATTATATAATTTCACTTATATAAAATCCAAAAAGTGAACACAACTGTGGTTCTGACTTCCAGTAATAACGAAGTAAACTAGTTCGTTGAATAACTATTTCACAGATAAGTATAATAAAGCTTAATAAAATACTATATTTTGCTATATAGAAACGCACACTGTTTAGAAGAACCGAATGAAGATTTTAGCTATGCCACTGTAGAAGAGATAAGGATTGGGATTTGAATCTATTCAAATTAACTCCCTCTTAGCATAATAATTTTCAAAGAAATGCAACACAATCCAGAGTCCCTGTAGTTCCTGTCACACAATTTAAAAATTCATGAGATGTGTGAAGAAGCATGAAAATGTAATCGATTCACAAGATAAAAAGCAGACAATAGAACCTATTCTCAAGAAGTGCAAGATGCTGTAATCAGTAGATAAGATTTGAAAGAAGGTGTGGTAAGTATGTTCATGGGGGTAAAGGAAAAGAGTCTCATGACAAGTAAACAGATGTGTAACTGTGCATTCCCAGGCCTTTGGTCACAGGGCTGGGGGCCTAAGGAAGGAAATTAAAGAAAAATAAAATTAAAAAGAAAGAGAAATAAGTTTTCTTGTATTAGGCTGACTTGTCCCAGAGGCAGCAATAGGCTCAGCCCAGACCCAGGAAAAGTCTTGATAATATTATCTAATGTGCTCTGGAGACGCTCCCAGCTCTTCCCCAACACAGGGAAAAGAAAAACAAATTTCCTTTGTTTTATGGAAATAGTTTATAGATTCTTGTTCTCTGTACCTAGTGACTTCAAGTATTCTGTTTTATCGAAGAAGTACAATGAAAGTCATGAGAAGCCTGAGTAGGCTGAACTACAGCTGTTTGGGCACCATAGTGAGGGTTATAGGATAAGCCCATGCCCAGGGAAACCTAGATAATGGACATGTGGGTTGCTTGGCAACGGTCATGTGTAATCCTGTCTTTGTCCTGCCTCTGTATTCCTGCTTTCATGCCACTGTAATCTTGCTTCAAGCTAGCCCATCCCCTTTTGTGAAGTGTGTCTAAAAGTCAGGTGCTGTCTTTGTTCCAGGCCCAGTCTTTTCGACGTGAGTCAGCTGGTCCTGAGTGCACTCAATAAAGATTCTCCTGTTTCAACCCGAGGTCTCTCTCGTCCTCCTGAATCCCGCAACAAGACAATTCCACCATGCACCAGGTTCACGGGACAGTGCACGGCACTGAAGGAAAAGTGGGGCTGGAGGGGGGTGCACGGCTGTGAGCGCCTCTTGGGCTTGCTGGGAGATGTAGTCTTATAAAGACTCCCAGCCCCTTGATCACAGGGCTGCAGCACCACAATCCCAGCATACAACGGAATCAGGGACAGTGTGTATCGCTAGAGGAAGAGGTAGAGCTGTGCATGACTCGCTGGGCTTGCTGGAAAATGTAATCTCATGAACACTCCTTAGTGAACAGTGCGCGTCACTGGAGGAAAAGGCGGGGCTGTGCAGGCCTTGCTTTGCTTGCTGAGAGATGCGGTCTCATAAACACTCCCAGCCCTTGGTCACAGGGCTGCAGGACTACATTCCCATCATGCACCAGGATCAGGGATTAGTGGGTGTATCTGGATGAAGAGGCAAAGCTTTCTGCTCCTCCTTTGGCTTGCTGGGAGATGTAGTTTCATAAAGTCACCCAGACCTTTCATTACAGAGCTGCAGAACTACTATCCCAGTATGCACCAAGTTCAAGGATAGTGCGCGTTACTGGAGGATGAGGCGGTATTGTGCACGGCTCGCTGGGCTTGGTGGGATATGTATTCTCATAAACACTCCTAACACTTTGGTCACAGGGCTGAAGGACTACAATCCCAGCCAGAACAGGGCTCAAGGAAATTGCGCGTCCCTGGAGGAAGACGCGGGGTTGTTTGCTACTCGCTGGGCTTGCTGGGAGATGTATTTTCATAAACCCTCCCAGCCCTTTCATCACAAGGCTGAAGGACTACACTTGCAGCCCCAGCATGCACTGGGTTCAGGGACTGCGCACGTCACAGGAGGAAGAGGGAGGGCTGTGCGCTTCTCGCTATGCTTTTTTGGGAGATGTAGTCTTATTAACCATCCTAGCCCTTTGGTCATAGAAAGCCAGGACTGCAATCCCAGCATGCACCCAGCTCAGGGACAGTGCGCTAGTCACTGCAGGAAGAGGCAGGGCTGTGTGCACATCCTGGGAGTAGTGGGAGATGTATTCTCATAAACACGTCCAGCCCTTTGCTCACAGGGCTGCCGAACTACATTCCTAGCATGCACCCAGCTCCGTGACAGTGCGATAGTCTAAGTAAAAAGAGGCAGGGCAGTGTGCGCCTTGCTGGGTTTCCTGGGAGATGTAGTCCCATGGCCTCTCCCTGCCCTTTGTTCGCAGTGCTATAAGACTACAATCCCAACATGCTTGGGGCTCACGGACAGTCCGAGTGACTGGAGAAGGAGGGGAAGGTTGTGCGCACCTCGCTGTGCTTGTTGGGAGATGTTGTTTCATAAAGACTCTCAGACCGTCTTTCACAGGGCTGCAGGACTACAATCCCAGAATGCACCGGGATCAAAAACAGTATGCGTGACTGGGAAAAGATGCGAGGCTGGGTGCATCTCCCTAAGTTTGCTGGGAGATGTTGTTTCCTGGCCTCTCCCTGCCCTTTGCTCACAGTGCTATAAGACTACAATCCCAGCATGCTTGGGGCTCACCGACATTCCTCTTCACTTGAGAACTAGGGGAAGGTTGTGCGCACCTCGCTGCGCTTGCTGGGAGATGTAGTTTCATAAAGACTCTCAGACCTTTTGTCAGAGGGCTGCAGGACTACAATCCCAGTATGTATCGGGATCAAAAACAGTATGCGTCACTGGGAAAAGCTGTGTGGCTGTGTGCATCTCCCTATGTTTTCTGGGAGATGTAGTCTCATAAACACTCTTGGCCCTTTGATCACAGGGCTGCGGGACTACAATCCCAGCATGCAGCGAGTTCAGGGACCGTGTGCGTCACTGGAGAAAGACGTGGAGCTGTGCATGCCTCTCTGGGATTGCTGGGAGATGCAGTCTCATAACCACTGCAGTCCTTTGGCCACAGGGATGCAGCACTACAATTTCAACATACGTCGGGCTCAGGGAGAGTGAGCAAGTCAATGGAGGAAGAGTCAGGTCTGTGCGCACCTCGCTGGGCTTGCTGGGTGAGGTAGTCTCATAAACACTCCCAGCCCTTTCATCACATCTCTGTAGGACTACAATCCCAGCATGCATGGGGCTCAGGGAGCGTGGGCTAATCAGTGGAGGAAGGGGCAAGGCTCTGCAAGCCTCTCTGGGCTTGGTGGGAGATGCAGTCTCATAAACACTCACAACCCGCTGGTCACAGGGCTGCAGCGCTACAATCGTAGCATGCACCGGGGTCAGGGAAAGTTGGCATCACTGGAGAAAGAAGCAGGGTTGTGTGCGCCTCGCTGGGCTTGGTATGAGATGTAGTCTCATAAACACTCGCAGACCTTTCATCACCGGGCTGCAGGACTACAATCCCAGCATGCACCGGGCTCAGGGACAGTACGCATTACTGGAGGAAAAGGCTAGGCTGTGGACACCTCCTTGTGCTTCCTGGGAGATGTAGTTTCATAAAGACTCCCAGAACTCTCGTCACAGGGCTGCAGGACTATCATCCCAGTATGCACTGGGGTCAGGGACAGTGCTCGTCAGTGGAAAAGGAGGCGGGGCTGTGTGCGTCTTCCTAGGCTTGCTGGGAGATATATGCTCATAAACACTCCCAGCCCTTTGGTCGCAGAGCTTCAGGACTACAATCTTAGTATGCACCTGTCTCAGGGACAATAAGTGTCGCTGGAGGAAGAGGCGGTGCTGTGTGCCCCTCCCTAAGATTGCTGGGAGATGTATTCTTATAAACACTCCCAGCCCTTTGGTCAAAGGGCTACAGGACTACAATCCCAGCATGCGCCAGTCTCCGGGGTGAGGCATAGCCCTGGAAGAAGGGGCAAAGTGGTACACGCACCACCTAATATGCTGAGAGCTGTAGTCCGTTCACTGCTCTCAGCCTGTTTGTCGGTAGGCTTCAGAACTATAATTCCAGCATGTAGCAGGATCCGGGGTGCATAGCCCTGGAGGGAGGGAGGGACAGTGCGCTGTGGACTTCCCAGTGTCCAAAGCACTGCTGAGTTCTTATGCTATGCCGACTCTTTGCCACGGAGAGTGAGTATAGAGGTGGACCTGGAGGACAGGTCTGGGCTGAGCGTTGAGGAGGGTATTACCATACAAAGATACCTTACCTTTGCCCAAATTGGGAGGATTGTCCTCACCCGATTGGCCCTATGCTTCTTAGGTTCCTCTTTCAGCTGCACCCAGGGTTCCTTCCAGAGCACTGCACCCTCTGCAGCCCAGGGCGCTGCCTTCTTCCCTAAACTGCTGTGGAAACTGTTCTGATGTCTCAGACACCGTCCATTGTGCCACAGCCCTCTTTTTTCTCTAGCCAGAGCGCATGCTCAATCGCTTTTTAGAGAAATCTTCCACCTGGCCTGCTTGTGAACAGCTTCAGAGCTCTGCAGCGGCGGACAAGGGCTGTGCCTTCCTGGAAACGTCACTCAATGGTGCCTTTTTCACGAATGTGAAAGTTGAGGCATCAGGAAGGTTAATTATTGGGTTGCACAAAATCTGCTAAGAGCAAAGGAGAAAACCCCATTTCCAAGGCGTGAGTCTTGTGAGCCATTTTCATCAACCAAGTTAAGCAGAGAAGCTCCAAAATACAACCTGAAGCTGCTATTTAGGCATTTTACACTTAAAATCTTCAGTCTCATCTCAAGTCAGGCCTGGCTTGCCAGTGTCTCAGAGACACAAATGGGACCGGATCCCTCAGGAACAGATAGTGTTCCAGCTTCATGGGGGCCACTTTTAAGTTGTGGAGCACTTGGGGTCTTTGAAACCCACTATCTTCAGTAGGGACTTTTACTTCTAGAGATCATGTGCATTTTGATTTTATCTGTCCTCAAGCTGAACCTTTGCTCATTTTAATAGTAAAAACACATTCCTGGGTGGAATGTCATTGCCTGCTAATGAGACATGCAATATATGCACAAATATGTACAGCTACTGCACATGTGCACCCAGAATACCACTCAAAACATGCTCACTATAACGCTTCTTTCCACCTTCTTATGAATAATCATGTAAAACTCCCAGAAGGAGGTTTTCTGCAGCAACAATTAATGCTATCTCACTCTTATGAGCAGGCTGCCCTGGAATCTCTTTCTCAGGCTGTACCGTCTATTCTGCAGTTAATTTTCAACGTATTGTTTTCTGTTTTGTGTGCAGTAAATTACTCTATGCTGTACTTCTTTTGCTGCGTGTTTCTTGTTTAAATTCTTTTAAGCTAAGAAGATAAGAACCAAGGTATTACATCAGCCATCAACATTTCTGGTGCCATGGCCCAGAGAAAGCTTTGTCCGCTTCATTAATTTCAGTTTCCCTTTACTTGCAGTGAATACTATGGCACTTCCAGGCTACCTGGTTAACTATCGCTGGTTGTTCCAGCGCTGTTTCACTAAAGTTCTGGGGGAAACCTGTTTAAATCACCTATATTCTCTAGAGAGAGAATATATGTCCACTCTCCTTTTGTCTGCTGCCTCTGTACTATCCATAAATACCACTAACCACATGGGTTGCTCTCAACATTTCATATTCGGGCTACTTTGCTGCTTAGTTTCACATCATTCTGGCCACACTTCAGACTCAGCTTAGCGTTTGCTGTCCCTTCGGCAATACTCGATCGCCACCTAGTGGCTGTTGTACTTTATTTTCTGGTCAGGTTTTCTGTTTACAATTTTGTTTTGTTTTGTTTTGAGTGGAATATTAAGATAACCCTGTCCCTTCAGGCTTTATGCATTTCCCAGCTCCTTGAAATTGTTCTTCAACAGGTTTTCTTTGCTGAACAAAAGACGCACAGTCATGTAGGTGTCCGGTCATGGGGTTTGAATCTGAGTATTGCAGGTTTTATAATTGGGCATCATAAATGGCAAACCAGTAAATTAGGGAAAGGCTTGTCAGCCAGACGTCTGTCCCCCAGCCAGCAGTGGGGGTCATCTCGGTAGGGCTGGAGATGTCCAGCACTGGTGAGAGATAGGACGGTGTATGGCAAATGACTATGACCTCCTAGAGCTTCTGTTAATGGAGTCTTGAGGGGAAGCGCTGGACACTTTGGTGGTTCCACTTTTCCCATTGTGATGCCCATGGCCTCCCGGACTTAGTACATGTTCTGACGTTGCAAGAGTCTCTCGGCACCATGGGAGCCGCTTCCTCTACTGCCATTAAAACACCCCTGGGATGTATATTTAAAAATTGAAACAGCTTTTGGCTAGATGAACGAAAAAAACCTTATCTTCTTTTGTAATACTATTTAACCTGGATACAGAATAGCTGACAAAACATAGCTGGAGAATGAGACTGTGAACTTTAACTCCTCTTACAGCTAGATCTTTTCTCTAGAAATCAGGGAAAATTGTCTGAAATATCCTATGTGCAAACATTTGTGGCCTGACAACAAAACCCAGCTGTATGCAGCAACTGTGGGCTAAAGCCTAGTAAGCCACAAAGCTCCTCAGATGCATTAGAAGATCATCTCTTATTAAGGGGAAGGGACCCGAGATGGCACAGCCCAACACCAGCTCCAGATAGGGGCCCTCATGGGCCCACACCTCCTTTAGAATCCCCAGCATCCCCCACACTATCAGAGTCTTCTGTAGAATCTAAGCTTGTTTCACCTCCTCCTTATGCTCCTCTCTATCGGCCTTTGCCAGGTACAATAGAGACCAGCCCAGCTGTAGCTATTTGCAGTGGAGCTTCACACCATGCAGGGCCAGAGAAATTGCTCCCCTTACGGAAAGTTTCAAATGGAGAGAGGACCATCAGACTGATTGTTCTCTCAATAAGTGATCTAATCCAATGGAAGCAAGAGCTCTGATGGCTCTCAGACAACTTCAGCGCATTTACTGAAGCCTCCCATGCTCTAACTTTGACCACCATTCAACTTCACCTTTCATAAATGGAACCAATGACTGCTGCCAACTTAGCTGCACAAAACTTTTGCTTATTGGCAAAAAATAGAAAAGACTTAAAACTTTTGTTGCTTTCACCATTTTAATGCAGAATACTTTTGAAGCACAAAAGTCACCATAAGGTGGAGGTTCTGGAATCCAGTATAAACTATCCCAGAAAACCTCAATGTGCCACCAACAAGCAGTAGAGGGCCTCAATAGACTCAACAACATCTGGACTCCATGGCCACTGTAGTTCGACAAAACCAAAGAGCCTGGGATCTTCTCCCAGACGGGCAAAGAGGAGCATGTTTATATCTAAAAGAAGAATGCTGCTTTTGAGATCAATCAATCTGGTTTAGTCCAAGAAAATATTAATAATATCATCACCCAGGCAGACAAAATTGAATCTCTAGGAACATCCATGGGAACATGAAAGCGATCTCCATTGCCAGCCTTGCTCTCTTTAATAGTATCAGTCATTATTATACTTTCAGCTTTTAATTTTGTTCCAATTTTGTTTAAAGTGTTAACTGATTTCCTGCTCTCTTGCTTGCGGCAGCTCCATGTTTGCATGATAGTTTTGCAAGGCTTTCAACCTTTGGCTGCGAAAATCTTGCCCACTGGCTCCATGAACGATGTTGTTTACACCCGGTCAGATCACACAGGAAGAAACTTTAAGGCCCAGCCTAGGCAGAAGTAACACCCACTCAGCAGGAAACAGCTCCAGAAAAAAATAGCCTAACTCCTCAACTTCCAATATGAGGATTGCCCTAAAATATCTTAAGGGAAAATTGAGGCTGAATAGATAGTCAAGGAAATGACCATGATCTCGGGATAGAGAAACTCTGGTGACTGTACAGCCAACAGAGTAAGCCTCAGCATTCGCATTGTAATTGGGCTTATTCGAGCAAAGCTATCCTAAACGTGTGCATTTAGAATTTACCTGTCCTCAAACTTAACTTTTGCTTATTTTAATAACAAAAAATACAACCCCTAGCCAGGCACGGTGGCTCATACCTGTACTCCCAGCACTTTGGGAAGCTGAGGAAGATGGATCACTTCAAACCAGAAGCTCAAGACTAGACTGGCCAATATAGTGAAACCGCGTCTCAACTAAAAATACAAAAATTAGCCAGTATGGCGGTGCATGCGTGTAATCTCAGCTACTCAGGAGGCTGAGGCACAAGCATGGCTTGAACTCAGGAGGTGGAGGTTGCAGTGAGCAGGGATCACACCACTGCACTCCAACCTGGGCAACACGGCGAGACTCTGTCTCAAACAAACAAACAAACAGAAATACACTCCTGGGTGGAGATCTAAGATGCTAACGAGACATGCAACATATGAACAAGCATGTACAGCTACTGCGCATGAGCACCCAGAATACCACTCAGAACATGCTTAGTAGCAACTCCTGTTCCTTCCTCCTTATTAATAATAATGTAAAATTCCCATAAGGGTGTTTCTCCAGTGACAATACACGCTGTCTCACTCTTATGAGCAGCCCACCATGGAATTTCTCTCAGGATGTACTCTATTCTGCACTTAACTTTCAAATATTTTCTTTTCCAATAAATTATGCAGTACTTTTTTTCTTTGTGTCTCTTGTTTAAATTCTTAAAAACTAAGAAGACAAGAACAGAGGTATCACATCAGCTGTCAACACAGCAATAAGTCAGCCTCCTTCTTGTAAGCATAGCCCATGCAGAAAAGGAGAATCGCATCACCTAGGTGCTGGATCCAGAGATATATCACAATTTATCCCATGCACAAAGTTAAGGTCATTGAGGAGAGTCATATTAAATAGTTCCTGGGCCCAGGGATATGTCACAATGGTTCCTATGAGAAGAGATCAGGCAGCATAATCACATAACCAGTGTGCTGGATACAGTGATAAGCCACCCTTTCATCTGTGGGCATGACCCAGGCAAGGAAGAAGAGCCACACCATTTAGGTGCTTGCTGCAGAGGTACTTAGCAATCTCTCTTATGAGCAAAGCTCAGGTAAGAGAGAAGAGTCAAATCTCCAAGGTGATTCATTTAGAAGTTTGTCACAAGAAACTTTTTAGGCAGGGCCCATGCTGGATCTTCTTATCTTCTAGATGTTAGGTCCAGGGATACGTCAGAATACCCAAAATACACAGGGCTCAGTCAATAAAGGAGAGTCACATCACCCAGGTGCTGGGTCTAGACATATGTCACATCTCTTTTATGGGGAAAGCTCAGGTATAAAAGGAAGGTCACATGAAGTAGTTGATAGGCCCAGAGATATGTCACATTGCCTCCTGCTTGAAGTGTCTAGGCCAAAGACTCTCATCACCTTGGTGCTAGGCCCGTGTTCAATATAAACATCCAACCAGAGTTGAAATGGTGGCTCATTTCTAAACTCAGCTCATAGGCAAGGGAGGACTCTCCTATCCTGACATAGTTAATTGTAATGATGTTGACTCTCATACCTGGGCTTAATGCTACAGGTACGATCATGGGTCCCTACCATTAGGAAGCTCTCAAAGTTGATTACAACTCTCATTCATACTGTATAGGGCCATTGGGTAGTACACAGAGTGGGCTAACTGGGCCGAGCACACAGGTGAGATTGTGACACTCATATGCACACCCAGCCAACAGTAACTATTGTCATCCTCTCACAGGAACACAGGTCAGTCTGCAGAGGAATTGAGGCTCTCATGCACAAATCCAGCCTGGTTTTGAGATGTTTATTCGTGGACTTAGACCCAACATATAGGAGGTGTTGAATGTCATGCCTGCAACTGAGACAGTTGTGGGATTTTTAATCTAATTCCTGGACCATTTTACAGCTTTCATTGTGAAATTTGCCAGTGCCTAGCACCTGAGTGACTTGACGGTCTTGCATGGACCCAGCCCACAGAGGGGATATTAACATATTTCTGGATCCAGCATATTGAGGATGTAACTCTGTTCTCCTTCCTTGGCACTGCCCACAGTGAGCATTTTCACATATCGCTAGACCTTGAACCCAGGTGATGTGAGTCTCCTGTTCTGCCTTGGCGCTGCCCACAGGAAGCGTGGTTATATATAGCTAGGCCTCACTTCCAGGTTATGTGACTCTCTGGCTTGTGCACTGCCCATACGGGACACTGTGTTATATTGCTGGGTCCACTACTCAGGCGATGTAACTCCCCTGCCTTGGCCCTGCCTTACAGGGGCATTGTGATATATCTCTGTGTTCATCAGCCAGGTAATGTGATTCTCTTCTCCTGCCTGGTCCCTTTACACAGAAGGGATTGTGACATGTTGCTGGGCTTAGCACCAACTTGATGTTGATGTGAATCTTCTGCCTGGATCGAGTTCACAGAAGGCATTGTGAAATACCTCTGGGTGCAACACCTATTTGATGTGACTCTCCTCTCTTACATGAGAGTTGCCCATAAGAGACATTGTGACATATCTCTGGGTCTAGCACCGGGAGGATGTGACTCTTCTCCCTGCCTCGGTCATGCCCACAGAAGGAAGTGGGACTTATAACTGGGCACAGCACACGGGTGATGTGATTCTTCTCCCTGGTCCCTACATACAGGAGTCATTGTCAAATACCTCTGGGCCCATTATCTAGAGCATGTGACTCTCTACTTCTTCCTAGGGCCTGCTCACAGTGAGGATTGTGACATATTACTTTGCCCGGTACCTACATCATGTGAATTTTCTCTCATGTCTGGGCTCCATCTTGGAGATGAATGTGACACATAGCTAGGCCTAGCCCCTAGGTTCTGTAACTTCTCCTTTTTCAAAATCCTACCCACCAGGGGCATTGAAACATCTCTCTGGGCACTTCACTTAGGTAATGTTACCCTGTTGCCTGGAGCTTCCACTCAGAGGATATTGTGACATATTGCTGGACTCAGTACCTACGTGATATTACTCTCCTTTCTTGCCTGGGCCTTGTATACATTGTGTATTATAATATATGGCTGGGTTCAATGACTAGGTGATGCAACTTTTATGTATACCCGCTACCCACAGGTATATTATGACATTTCTTTACCTCTGACTCTCCTCTTTTTCCTTAGTCCTGCCAAAAAGAGAGGTGGTGACATATAACTGGACCTAGCAACAGCTAATATGACTCTCCTTTTTCACCTGCATCCAGCATATTTTAGGTGTTGTGTCATATCCTTTGTTTCAACACCTGCAGGATGAAAGCCTCCTGCCTGAGCCCAGCCATCAGTCAAAATTGTCATTCTCCCACACGAACATGGACCATAATTGAGGTTCTGAAACTCACACCCAGAGGCAGCCAAAAGTTGGAAAATTGGCCTTAGAAGTGGATTTTGTCCGCAAGTGGGTTTGTGACTCCCTGACCAAGATCCAAAACACTTGTGAGGCTGTGAGTCCACTAAGATAACTCAGTTTTCAAAAGGCATTAAGGCTCTCATGGAAAAAATCTATTCCACCAGTGAAATTGTGACTTATGCACGTAGATGTTACATACAGGAGGCGTTCACTCTCATATGCAGAACCGGCACTTATGTGGGATTGTTAGTCTCATCCGTGGACCTTCCTGCAGGTGTGATTCTGACGTACACCTCTAGGCAGCACCTGAGTGATTTCACATTTTTGTCTGGGTGTAGCCCACAGATGAGATTGTGATATATCCTTGAATCCAGCAGCTAATTAATATGCTTCTATTCTCCTGTCTTGGCAGTGACCATAATGGGTATCCTGACCTATCACTGGTCCTGGCACTTTGTTATGTGACTCTGTCCTGTGCTTTGCCCACACGAGCCATTGTGACATATTGCTGAGTCCAACACCCAGGTGATGTAACTCTTGTCTAGGCTTTGCCTACAGGGGGCATTGTGACATAACTCTGCACTGATCACCCAGGTGATGGGACTCTTTTGTCCTGCCTGGTGCCTGTTCACAGCTGGGATTCTTACAAATCGCTGGGGACAGACTCTAAGTAATGTGGCTGTCTTTTTACTGAGCACCACCCACAGGAGGCATTGCAAAATATCTATGGGCCTCTCACTTAAATGATGAGACTCTTTGCCTGGGCTCATTTCTCAGGTGTATTGTGACATATGGCTGACCTCAGCACCGAGGTGATGTGAGTTTCTTCTACTGCTAGGGATCTGACCAAAGAGAGATTACAATGTATCACCGGGCCCAGCACCTGGGTGATTTGACTCTTCCGTCTTGGCTGGGCCCTGCATATATTGTGTATTGTGACATATCACTGGGTCCAAAGCCTAGGTAATGTGACTCACCTGCATGGGCCATTTCCATATGGGTATTATGACATATCTTTTTGTTCATTACTTAGGTGATGCAACTCTCTTCTTTGCCTTGTGCCCTGCATAATTTAGCTATTGTGATGTATCACTGGGCCAATCACATAGACAATAGAAAGCTTCTGCCAAGGCCATGACTACTGGGGGCCTTGTGACATAGCTCTGCATTTATCACCTAGAAAATGGGATTCCCCCCCATTTCTGCCTGATCCCTGCTCACAAGAAAAATTGTAGCATATTTCTGGGCCCAGCAAACAGGTTATGTGTTTCTCCTGCCTGTGCCTTGTTCACAGGGAAAATTGTGACATATCCTTGGGCGCGGAAGCCAGGTGAGGTGACGCTGATGCATGTGTCGTGCTTTCAGGAGGAAGCAAGAACTTATCCCTGGCAGAACACCTAGGGATGTGACTCTCTTGCATTGTCCCTGTCCTCAGGGGAGACTGTGACATATCACTGACACAGACCCAGGTGAGGAGGCTCTCCTGCTTGCTGACTACCCAAATGTGAAGTTGTCACATATATTTTGGCCTAGCACGTAGGTGTGATGATGACATTCATACCTTAAACCAACCAATAGGAGAGATACTTTCTTGCATAGCCAGGTTTAACAAAACGTGCAAAATTATGGGTCTTCTCTTACTCTGAAGGTCAGAGAAAATAAGCACTCTTGAATATCACGTAAAGCACTCAGATGGTACAGTGTCATCACAGGGCCCAGAACACAGGTGAGATTGTGTTCTCTGTGTGCACACCCACCAATCATCAGAATTGTCATTCTTACACAGGAACAGAGGTGATTGCGGAGGTCCTAAATCTCATACCTGAATGCAGTCCACAGTTGGAATTGTAACTATCATATGTGAACATCCAGTCACAGTTGGGATAGTGCCTTATTTCTGAACCCAGTTTACAGCCAAGTAAAGATCCTCTTATCTGGATCCAGCCAGCTGGAGAGATGTTGACTCTCATACCTGGGCTTATGGCCAAAGGTATGATCATAGTTTCTATCAGCATGAAGACCTCAGAGTGGATTATGTTTAATGCAAACTGTACAAGGCCCACAGGAGGTAAATAGTGTCTTAAGAGGGCCCAGCAAACAGGTGAAATTGTAACACTCATGCACACTCTGGTGATAATAAAAGTTACCATCCTCAAAAATGAGCACAACCGGCTGGGCTCGATGGCTCACGCCTGTAATCACAGCACTTTGGGAGGCCGAGGCGGGTGGATCACGAGGTCAGGAGATCAAGACCCTCCTGGCCAACATGGTGAAACCCAGTCTCTCTATTATTTATTTATTATTATTATTTTGAGACAGAGTCTTACTCTGTCACCCAGACTGGAGTGCAGTGGCACGATCTAGGCTTACTGCAACCTCTGCCTCCCAGGTTCAAACAATTCTCTTCTCTCAGCTTCCTGAGTAGCTGGTACTACAGGCTCATGCCACCATGACCAGCTAATTTTTATATTTTTGGTAGAGACGGGGTTTCACCATAATGATTAGACTGGTGTCAAACTCCTGACCTCAATTGATCCACCCACCTCGACCTCCCAAATTTCTGAGATTACCGGTATGGGACGCTGCGCCTGGCCACCTCGTTCTCTACTAAAAATGCAAAAATTAGCTGGGTGTGGTGGCATGTACCTGTAATCTCAGCTACTCAGGAAGCTGAGGCAGGAGAGTCGCCTGAACCCAGGAGGCAGAGGTTGCAGAGAACGGAGAACGTCCCACTGCACTCCAGCCTGGCGATAGAGTGAGACGCCATCTCAAGGGAGAAAAAAAAGAAAGCAAAGAAGAAAAAAAAGAAAGAAAGAAGGAAAAGAAAGAGAAAGAAAGAAAGAAAGAAGAAAGGAAGAAAGAAAGAAAGAAAGAAAGAAAGAAAGAAAGAAAGAAAGAAAGAAAGAAAGAAAGAGAGAAAGAAAGAAAGAAAGGAAGAAAGAAAGAGAGAAAGAAAAAGACAAAAAAAGAAAATTGACTCTCATATAATGATCTTTTCCACAGGTAGATGGGTGACTCTCAGAACAAAATTCATTACATCTGTGAGACTGGAACTCTCCTAAGGGGACACAATCAGCCAGAGAAGACTCATTTATGAATCCAGTTCACTGTTGAGATTGGGACTGGTGTACTTGGGCCCAACATACAAATTCTCATACCTGGAATCTGGACATATGTGGAGTTGTTCATCTCATCCCTGTTGGTTTCTACAGAGGGGATTGTGACATACATCTCTGCCCAGCTCCCGAGTATTTTAGCTCTGTTTCCTGTGTCCAGCTCACAGATGGGATTCTGCTGAAGCCAGCACCCAGGTGATGTGACTTTTATCTCCTGCCTTGGTGCTACCCACAGGGGACATTGGGACATATCACTTGGCCTTGCACCCAGGTAATGTAAGTTTTCTGTCTTGCATTAGTGCTACTCACAAGGGCTTTGTGATGTATTGCTGGGTCCCACATCCAGGTTATGTGATTCTTCTGCCGGTGTCCTGTCCACAATGGCCATTTTGACATATTGCTGCATCCAAAACCTAGATGATCTACCTCTCCTTCCTGAGCTTTGCCTAAGGGGATATTCTGAAATATCTATGTGCCCATCACCCATGTGGTGTGATTTTCTTCTCCTGCCTATTCCCTGCTTAAAGAAGATATTGTGCCATATCACTGTGCCCAGCACCTAGCTCATGTTACTCTTCTTTTGTGTTTTAGGATTTGTTTGGAAGGAGATTGTGATACATTGTTGGGTCCAACTCCTAGATGACATTACTCTGTTGACTTTGCCCTGCAAGCAGAAAGCACTGTGACACATTATTGGGCCCAACACCAAAGTAAGTCTCCTGCCTGAACCCTGCCTACTGCAATTTGCAACATATGGCATTGGGACATATCTCTGAGCCCATCAAGTATTTGACAAGACTCTACTTTTTTAACAAAGGCTTTGCCCGTAGGAGAGAGTGTGACATAATTTTAAGCCCAGAAAATAGGTGATGTTTCTTTTGTTTTTTTCTTGAGCCCCACATTGTGCTGTATTTCCGGTCCCAACAACTGAGGAAAGGGAATCTCCTGCCTGGGTCTTGCCTACAGGGAGCCTTGTGAAATATTTCCGCGCTTCATCACCTTAAAGATGTGACCCTCATCTTCTGCCTTGTCCATGTTTACAGAAGGGAGAGTGAGTTATTGCTGGGCCCAGCACACAGATCATGTGATTCTGCATCCTGGTCTCTTCAGAGGGTTCATTTTGACGTATCTCTAGACTCATCAACTAGATGATGTGATGCTCCTCTTCTCCCTGAAACCTATCCATAGTAGAGATTGTGAAATACAGCCTGGCACAGCACCTACATGATGGTACTCTCTTCTCATGCCTGGGTGCTACCCACAGGGGTCATTGTGACTTATAGCTGGGTGCAGTCTTCAGGTGATGTAACTCTCCTCTATTTTTGGGCCCACACACCCAGGGCATTATCATATAGCTCTGCTCCTCTGACCTAGGTGATGTGACTCTCCTGTCTTTTACCTCCTCTTAGAGGGTATTATGATATATTGCTGGGCCCAGAAACGAGGTGATGTGGCCTTTTCTCTTGCCTGGGCCCTTCATACATGGTGTATGATAACATATATCTGGGTTGAACACATAGGTGATGTGATTCTTCTGCATAGGTCTTGCCAAAAGGGGTATTATGACATACCTTTCTATTCATTGCCTAGGTGATGTGACTCTCCACTCTTATCTGGGCCCTTCCAAAAGAGGGGATTGTGACATATCACTGACCCTACCACCAAGGTGATGTGACTGTTCTCTTTTGCCTGGGTTTGCACATTTTGGGTATTTTGACATATCCCTGGGCCCAACACTTAGGGGATAAAAGGTTTATTCCTCTACCTTATACACAGAGAAACCTGTGACGTATTTCCGCATTCATAACCAAGAAGATGTGACTCTTCTACGTGCATCCTGACCACAGAGAGTATTGTGACCTATTGCTAGATCCAGCACCCAGATGATGTGACTCTGCTGCCTGGGTCCTAATTTAAGGATTGGATTGCAACGTACCCATGCCTGAGCATTCAGATAATGTGACTCTGTTACCTGGTCCCTTTTCTCAGGGAAAGGCCATATTCCTGACCCAACGTCCAACTGATTTTACTCTCCTGCTCTCTTTCTATATGCAGGTGTAATTGTGACATATATCTTGGAGCACAACTCACAGGTGCAATAATGACTTTCATATGTCAAACCAGCCAATAGGAGAGATCCTGCTTCTCCTACTTACACTTAGGGAAATGAAAAAAAAAACAAACCCTGGTTCTCCTCGTTAAGATCATCCACTCTCTCACATATTACATAAATCCCTCAGGTGGTACAGAGTCTCATCACAGGGCCCAGCACACAGGTGAAGTTTTTTTCTCCTATTCACCCCCTGCACCCTCTTGACCATTATGATTTTCACCCTCACATATAAACAGAACCCACTGGTGAGGTCCTGAATTTCACACATGAATGCAGTTTATAGTTGGAATTGTGGCTCTCATATGTAAAGATCTGGCCACAGTTGGAATGGGAACTTCGATATAAACCCAGCACATAGAAAGGTGATGATTCTCTTATCTGGACCCCGCCAATTGTAAAGATGTTGACTCATACGTAGTCTTAAGGCCACAGGTTTGACCATCGGTCCACACCAGCATGAAAATCTCAGAAAGAATTGAGACTGTCATGCATACCATATAAAACCCTCAGGTGCAACACAGAAAGTCCTAATAGTGCTCAGCACACAGTAATATAATGACGTTGGGATGCACACCCAGCCAACATTAAAGATTGTCGTTCTTTCACATGATCATATATCACTTTTGAGGCTCTGAATGACATACTCTAAGGCAGTTTCAAAAGTTGAAAAATTGAGCATTTTTTCCTGTGTCTTTTGTCTGCATAAATGTCTTCTTTTGAGCACTGTCTGGTCATATCCTTGGCCCACTTGTTGGTGGGGTTGTTTGCTTTTTTCTTGTAAATTTGTTTGAGTTCTTTGTAGATTCTGGATATTAGCCTTTTGTCAGATGAGTAGATTGCGAAAATTTTCTCCCATTCTGTAGGTTGTCTGTTCACTCTGATGGTAGTTTCTTTTGCTGTGCAGAAGCTCTTTAGTTTAATTAGGTCCCATTTGTCAATTGTGGCTTTTGTTGGCATTGCTTTTGGTGTTTTAGACATGAAGTCCTTGCCCATGCCTGTGTCCTGAATGGTATCGCCTAGGTTTTCTTCTAGGGTTTTTATGGTTTTAGGTCTAACATTTAAGTTTTTAATCCATCTTGAATTAATTTTTGTGTAAGGTGTAAGGAAGGGATCCAGTTTCAGCTTTCTACATATGGCTAGCCAGTTTTCCCAGCAACATTTATTAAAAAGGGAATCCTTTCCCCATTTCTTGTCTTTGTCAGGTTTGTCAAAGATCAGATAGTTGCTGATGTGTGGCATTATTTCTGAGGTCTCTGTTCTGTTCCATTGGTCTATATCTCTTTTTTGGTACCAGTACCATGCTGTGCTGCTAAAAAGACACATGCACACATATGTTTATTGCGGCACTGTTCACAATAGCAAAGACTTGGAACCAACCTAAATGTCCAACAATGATAAGCTGGATTAAGAAAATGTGGTACATATACACCATGAAATATTATGCAGCCATAAAAAAAGATGAGTTCATGTCCTTTGTAGGGACATGGATGAAGATGGAAACCATCATTCTCAGCAAACTATCGCAAGGAAAAGTAACCAAACACTGCATGTTCTCACTCCTAGGTGGGAATTGAACAATGAGAACACTCGGACACAGGAAGGGGAACGTCACACACGGAGGCCTGTTTTGGGATGGGGGAGGGGGAAGGGATAGCATTAGGAGATATGCCTAATGTAAATGAGGAGATAATGGGAGCAGCACACCAACATGGCACATGTATACATAAGTAACAAACCTACACATTGTGCCCATGTACCCTAAAACTTAAAGTACAATAAAAAAAAGTTGAAAAACTGACCCTCATGTGTAAGAGTCACAGATGTGTTGATGATTCTCAGATCATGAGTCAGCACACCTGGGAATCTGTGATTTCAATTAGGGGAGAAAGTCTGCAAGAGGAAATGGGGCTGCCATGCACAAATTTAGTCCACTATTGAGATAGTGACTTGTGTACTTAGATCAAACATACAGAAGGTGATCACTCTCATGACTAAAACCAGAATATGTGTGGGATTAATCTCACCTCTGGAACTTCCTGCAGGTGTCATTGTGACAAACATACACATTTGTCCAGCACCTGAGTGATTAGACTCTTCTGTTTAAGCCCAGCTCACAAATAAAAGAGGGACATATCATTGGACCTAGAACGTAGGTGATGTGACTCTATTCTCTCGCCTTGGTGCTGCCCACAGGGAGCATTGTAACATATCACTGAACTTAACCCCTAGGAGATTGGAGGCTCCTGCCTGAACTCTGCCCACAGGGAGGCTTGTAGCATATTTCTGCCTCCATCACCAGATGATGTGACTCTCCTTTCTCCCTGCACCTTGCCCAAAGGAAAGATTGTGATATATCATTGGGCCTAGTAATCAGTAACCAGGTGATGTGTCTCTCCTGACATGGCCTTACCCACAGGGAGTGTGGTGATATATCACTGAGCCCAATATTCAGGTGATTTGACTCTGCTGCGTGTACTCTGATTTCAGGAGGGGATTGTAACATATCCCCGGTGAGCACACAAGTGATGGGACTCCCTTCCTAGCCTCCAACCTCATAAAAGATTGTTTCATATCCCTGGCCCAGCCTTAGGTATGTGACTCTCCTACCTGGTCCCTGCCATGAGGGAAGATATTGACAGATCTCTGGTGAAGCATCCAGGTGACGTGACTCTCCTGCTCACTCCCTACCCAGAGGAGAGATTGAAACATATATCTTGGCCAGCTCAAAGGTGTAATAATGACTCTCATACCTCAAACCTGCCACTAAGAGAAATGCTGTTTTTCCTAGTGAGGCTTTGGAAAATAGGTAGGTCTTAAGTCTTCTCTTTGTATGAAGGTCTTAGAGGAATACCACTTTCTCTTATATTATATAAAGCCCTTGAAATGTACACAGAGTGTTATCACAGGGATATGTTGCATAACCTAAGGGAGGGGACCAGTTATATGTCACAATTAGCCCAGGAGCAAGGCACAAGCATGAGAAGGGAGTCACATTACATGTGTGCTGACCTAAGTGATATATGATCATCCCCACTGTGGACAGATCTCAGTAAGAAAAAGAGAGTCACATCATTCTAATAATGGTCTCAGAAATACATCACAATGACTCCCCTGGGCGGAAACAAGGGATAAGAGTCACATCACCTGTGGGCTAGGCCCAGAGATGTCACTCTTACTTCTGTGGTCATGTCTTAGGCTGGAGAGGAGAATCACATCACCTAAGCACTGGACAAAGAAATGCGTCACAAACTTTCTGATGGGCAAAGCACAGGTAAGAGAATAAAACCATATCAAATATTTCATGGGCTCAGAGATATGTCACTATGCTCCCTGTGGGCAGAGTTCAGTAGGACACTCACATTACATTGGTGCTGGTTCAGCAATATGTCCCAATGCCTTCTAAGGACACAGCCAAGACAAAAGAGTAAAATCATTTTGGTTTTTTACCCATCGATATGTCACAATCTCTCTCCGTGGGCAGGACCTGAAAAAACGGAAGAGTCACATTAGCTAAATGCTCCACCTAGCGATAAGTCACAATTCACCCTGTAAGCAGGGACTAGACAGAAGATAGAGTCACACCATCTGGTGACTGGTGCAGAGATATGCCACCATGCCCTGCACAGAAAAGACAGTCACATAACCTGAATATTAGGTTCAGTGGTACATCCCAGTGCCTCCTGTGAGCATTCCAAGGCAGGAGAGGAGGCTCACATTACCTGTGTGCAAGACCCAGTGATATGTCACACAGAGGAGTACAACTGACTTGCATATTGTGTAAACAGTGTGCATATGGTAGAGAAATTGTCACCACAGGACTCAGCAGACTGGTGAGATTATGATTCTCAGATGCACACCCCACCAATATTCAGGATGGTCTCTATCACAAGTGGAGAGAACCCACTCTTGAGGTCCTTAATTACACATGCAGACACAGTCCACAATTGGGATTGTGACTTTTATATGTGAACACCCAGCCACAGGTGGGATAGTGACTCATTTTTAAACACAGCTCATAGGCAGTTAAGAACTCTTATTTGGACGAAGGCAATTAGAAAGATGTTAACTGTCATAACAGGGCTTAAATCTAAAGGTACCAGGAGGGGGACGTGCCTGCTTAGGGTTTCAGAGAGGATTGTTACATTCATGCATACTCTATAAAGGCTTCATGTGGTGAAAAGAGTGTCCTGACAGGGCCCAGAACAAAGGTGAGATTGTGACACTCATATCTACTCTGAGCCAAGAGTAAAAATTGTCATCTTTTCACATGAACACGGCCCACTGTTGAGGTTCTGAATCTCACACCAAGAGGCAGTTGAAAATTGAACAATTGACTCTCATAAGTGGATGCGATCCATGTTGGAGGTAGTGACTCTAAAACCAGCATTCAGTAAACACGTGAGGCTGTGACTCCATTAAGGGGCCACAATCCTCGGGAAAGAATGAAGCTGCCGTGCACAGATCCAATGCACCACTGAGACTGTGACTTGAACACTTAGATCCAACATACAGAATGTGTTTGCTCTCACACCTAGATATGGGACATGTGCAGGATTGTCAGTCTCAACTCTGGACTTTCCTGGAAGTGTAACTGTGAAATATATCTCGACCCAGCTCCTGAGTGATTTGAGTCTTCTGCCTAGCCCAGCCCATAGATATAATTGTGACATTATTTAACCCAGCACTTATGTGAGGTGCCTTTGTTGTCTTGCTTTGGCATTGCCCTTAGGGCTCATTGTGACATATCTCTTGGTCTTACACACAGTTAATGTGAGTCTCCTCTTTTGCCCTGGCCCTGCCTACAAGGGATATTTTGATGTATCCCTGGGCCCCACACTCAGGTCATGTGACTTTCCTGCCTGGAGCTTGTAACATGGGACATTGTGACATATTGTTGGGTCCAACACTTAGGTCATGAAATTCTACGGTGTGGGCCCTGGCTATAAAAGACATTGAAATATATCTCTGTGCTCATCACCCAGGTGTTGTGACTCTCTTCTCCTGCCTGGTCCCTGCTTACAGAAAGAATTTTGGTATGTTGCTGGGCTCAACTCTTACCTGACGTGTCTCCTTTCTTCTTTCTAGATTCTTCCATCAGAGAAGATTGTGACATATCACTGGGCTTCTCGCATAGGTGATTTGACTCTCCTACCTGGGCCCTCCTTTTAAAAAGTGATGTGTCTCTCCTCTACTGCTTTGTCTCTGCTTTAGGGTGGATTACTATGTATCAGTGGAACAAACACCTAGAAGATGTGACGCTCCTCTCCTACCTGGGTCCTGCATACCTTGTGTATTGTGACATATGGCTGGATCCAACACTTAGAACTCTGCTGAATGGGCTTTGCCCTCAGGAGTATTATGACACACCTTTTCAGTCATCACCTGGGTTATGTGACCCTCCTCTTCTGCCTGGGTCCTGTCAAAAGGAGAGATTGTGACAAATCACTGGGACAAGCACCCACATGATGTGACTCTCCTCTTTTGCCTGGGCACTGCATATTTTGGATATTGTGACATACTGCTGGGCATAATACCTACGGAATTGATGGCTACTGCCTGAGCCCTGTTCCCAGGGGGCCTTGTGACTTCTCTCGGCATCCATCACCTAGAAAAAGTGCCTGCACCCTGCCTACTAAGAAGATTGTAACAGATCACTTGTCCTAGCAACCAAGTGATGTGAGTCTCCTCTCCTGCCTTGGTGCTGCTTGCAGGGGACATTATAACATATCACTTGGTGCTGCACCCATGTTTTGTAATTTTTCTGCCAGGGCCCTACCAAATATGCTATATTGCTGGGTCCAACGCCCAGGTTATGCAGCTCTCCCGCCTGGGCTCTGCCTACAGGGGACATTGTGACATATCTCTGCACCCATCACTCAGGTGATGTGACTTTCTTCTGCTGACTGATTCCTGCTCAAGTGGGGATTTTGACATATCAATGGAGGCAGCACCTAGCTGATGTAAGTATTCTCTTCTGCCTAGGTTCTTCCTGCAGTGGAAATTGTGGCATATCACGGGGCTTAACACCAAAGTGACATTAGTTTTTTCCCTTTGTTCTTCCCTCAGAAGACATTGTAACATATTGCTGGGCTCAGCACTAAAACGATGTTGGTTTCCTGTCTGGACCCTGCATACAGGAGTCCCTGTGACATATCTCTTGACTCATCAACTATTTGATGTGACTCTCCTCTGTTCCCTGGGCTTTGCCTATAGGAAAGCATCAGCCTGGGCTCCAGAGTCAGCCACCCATCCGTGCACAGACAAGGACAGGTCTCATTAAGCTTCAGCACAGTCTGGGACCCTAGCTTTTTTTGTAACGATTTGTTCGGCATGAAGCCCACTCACGAGGGCCTTTCAAGACTGGACTCAAGGAAAACGAAAAGGTCAACTTGTTTTGGCGACTATCTGTTGTTTTTCAATAACTGTTTGTCAGAAACAGTGATGGATGAATTCCACAAGGGGCTCATACAACCTGTTCCAGGACTTAGTGACCATTGTTTCTGTCCATGTTCATTGATTTCAAATTTAATATTTAACTTTTCCTCCTCATTCAGTCTCAATTTGACACTTAATTGTAGAAAAAATATTTTTACAGATATACTGGGAAGGCACAAGTGGTATAGATTACAGACACATGGTAAGTAGAGGAGAATTAAAACCACAATTAATGAAAACCACACCCACCATGGCCAACGCCAATGCCAGTTTGACCGCCAGTCCATGATGTGGTCCTGACGGTTAGATTCTAACTGTTTTACTTGTCCTTGCATGTCTTGGGCAAGGAGAGTAATATTGTGAGAACTCTCAGGGACACACACACAACATTCAGTATGCAGCAAGGTTCAAAGCCCTCCTTGGGCTGCTGCAAGCATAGCAAATGCCGTTCGATTTTGCAACACAACAGTACGCAGCTGAGCAAATTCTTCTAACAACAGAAGTCCAGTGCTGCTATCATTAAGAGATTTTTCTACATGTAGGCTTAATATTTTCATTTATTGCTGAAGCAGGATTGTATCCGGGGCAGCGGAAGAATACTGTGATAGGGTACCACCACCAGGGATTCTGGCACGTTCATAACCAGCTATGTTTGTAAGCATCTAGATTACTGGAGACGGGAATATTATCCCGGATGGCGAATGGAATTAATGGCACCTTCAAGTGAATCTCCCCATCCAATACTGGGACAGGTAAGGCCACCCATAGGATCTGCATACCCAGAGGGCCCCCCAGGAGGCAACAGTGGTTTTACTATAACTATAGTGTATTAACATGTTATTAAAGTAGCAAAGGAAGTCCAGGTTGGATTGCAAGTGTTGTTTTGGCCCCATTGGTAATGACAGAGCCATTCAGAAATGATGGCAAGAACAATTCTCCAAGGTAGTCCATTTCCTGTGGCCTCTGGCAACTTGATGCATAGCCAGCATTGACTGCAGTTGGCTTCTGTTGCAGCGGTTGCTGCCCAGTTGATGAACTCATTCTTGGTCTCAGACATGATCACCCAGGTACTGATTACTAGCAGACAGGTTATTCTCTGTAACAACAAAAATGAAGGGGAGCATGATATTGTTTTTTATTTTTAGGAAATTGTACTACCCCTTTATTTTCTGCTCCCATAGCTAAAACGTCACCAGCCTTAGGGGCGGGATCTGATGGAGGCTATATCCATATTTTGGCTCCAGGATTTAACCTACCTATACCAGTGTATCTGAATTTCCCAGTTCTGTACATAGCCTCTCTTGAGGAAGAGATTTCCTCAGGGTTTAATAGTTAACAAGGTACCAGGTACCACTGAAAATTGAGCAACCCACATCTGCAGTCTTGTAACAAAAGAATCTGTGGTGATATTGTGTAAAGTGAACTTTAACTCTTCCCGATAATCACTATCAACTATACCACCATACATTATAATGTGTCTCATTGCCAGGCTTGAAAGTGTTGTAATCTATTCACCCACATTCCAGTTTGCATTTATGATGGAAACTTTTGCCTGTTGATCTTCCTGCTGATTTGTCTGTTGAGAGAAAGCAGAGATGCATGAGCATCAACATGGAAAACAGCAATAATGGTAGTGTGTGCCAGGATTCAGATATCTTCCTATTATTGTTTTCTCCAAAACTCTTTATTTGCAATTCACCATTTGTTTAATAGCCATTTGGGCATCTAGGTAGTAAGACCATTTTCTGCTGACCAAGAGTCAGTATACAAGTAGAAAATCCCTCTGGCCTCCTCCTGAATAGCTCGGAGGACGGCTTCTAGTTCAGCCAGCTGGCTGCTCACACCCCACCCTTCATCAGAAATGCTTATGTTTTTAACAGGATTATAAGCCACGGCCTCCCAGCATCGGGTCCCATCAACGTCTTTAGTGAAACCATCAGTAAACCAAGCGTGTTTCTGATCCTCTTGGTTTAGTTCTTTAAAGGATTTGCCCCATAGGGCAGGGGAGGTTTCCTTCCCTATCTGCAGGACTTACTCGGTGGTTTCCTGAGTTGGCAAGTTTTGCACATCCTGATGGAAAAATGATACCCCTTTTTAATTCAAGCTTAGCCTGGTCTTGTAAGTACCACTTCCATTTTATGACGCTTTCTTGAGTGTACCCTATCCAATGGGTTTTGAGGGAGCTCATTACCCAAGTCAAGATAGGAATTTGGGGCCTCATAAAAACATCATGATTGCCAAGATGGCCGAATAGGAACAGCTCCGGTTTACAGCTCCCAGCGCGAGTGACGCAGAAGACGGGTGATTTCTGCATTTCCATCTGAGGTACCGTGTTCATCTCACTAGGGAGTGCCAGACAGTGGGCGCAGGTCAGTGGGTGAGTGCACCGTGTGCCAGCCGAAGCAGGGGCGAGGCATTGCCTCACTCAGGAAGCGCAAGGGGTCAGGGAGTTCCCTTTCCAGGGGTGACAGACGGCACCTGGAAAATCGGGCCACTCCCACCCAAATACTGTGCTTTTCCGACGGGCTTAGGAAACGATGCCCCAGGAGAGTATAGCCCGCACCTGGCTCAGAGGGTCCTACGCCCACGGAGTCTCGCTGATTGCTAGCACAGCAGTCTGAGATCAAACAGCAAGTCGGCAGCGAGGCTGGGGGAGGGGCGCCCGCCATTGCCCAGGCTCGCTTAGGTAAACAAAGCAGCCAGGAAGCTTGAACTGGGTGGAGCCCACCACAGCTCAAGGAGGCCTGCCTGCCTCTGTAGGCTCCACCTCTGGGGGCAGGGCACAGACAAACAAAAAGACAGCAGTAACCTCTGCAGACTTAAATGTCCCTGTCTGACAGCTTTGAGGAGAGCAGTGGTTCCCCCAGCACGCAGCTGGAGATCTGAGGACGGGCTGACTGCCTCCTCAAGTGGGTCCCTGACCCCTGAAACCCGAGCAGCCTAACTGGGAGGCACCCCCCAGCAGGGGCAGACTGACACCTCACACGGCCGGCCAGGTACTCCAACAGACCTGCAGCTGACGGTCCTGTCTGTTAGAAGGAAAACTAACAGAAAGGACATCCACACCAAAAACCCATCTGTACATCACCATCATCAAAGACCAAAAGTAGATAAAACCACAAAGATGGGGAAAAAACAGAGCAGAAAAACTGGAAACTCTAAAAAGCAGAGTACCTCTCCTCCTCCAAAGGAACGCAGTTCCTCACCAGCAACGGAACAAAGCTGGACAGAGAATGACTTTGACGAGCTGAGAGAAGAAGGCTTCAGACGATCAAATTACTCCGAGCTACAGGAGGATATTCAAACCAAAGGCAAAGAAGTTGAAAACTTTGAAAAAAATTTAGAAGAATGTATAACTAGAATAACCAATGCAGAGAAGTGCTTAAAGGAGCTGATGGAGCTGAAAACCAAAGCTCGAGAATTACGTGAAGAATGCAGAAGCCTCAGGAGCCGATGCGATCAAATGGAAGAAAGAGTATCAGCCCTGGAAGATTAAATGAATGAAATGAAGCGAGAAGGGAAGTTTAGAGAAAAAAGAATAAAAAGAAACGAGCAAAGCCTCCAAGAAATGTGGGACTATGTGAAAAGACCAAATCTACGTCTGATTGGTGTACCTGAAAGTGATGGGGAGAATGGAAACAAGTTGGAAAACACTTTGCAGGATATAATCCAGGAGAACTTCCCCAATCTAGCAAGGCAGGCCAACATTCAGATTCAGGAAATACAGAGAACGCCACAAACATACTCCTCGAGAAGAGCAACTGCAAGACACATAATTGTCAGATTCACCAAAGTTGAAATGAAGGAAAAAATGTTAAGGGCAGCCAGAGAGAAAGGTCAGGTTACCATCAAAGGGAAGCCCATCAGACTAACAGCGGATCTCTCGGCAGAAACCCTACAAGCCAGAAGAGAGTGGGGGCCAATATTCAACATTCTTAAAGAAAAGAATTTTCAACCCAGAATTTCATATCCTGCCAAACTAAGCTTCATAAGTGAAGGAGAAATAAAATCCTTTACAGACAAGCAAATGCTGAGAGATTTGGTCACCACCAGGCCTGCCCTAAAAGAGCTCCTGAAGGAAGCGCTAAACATGGAAAGGCACAACCGGTACCAGCCACTGCAAAATCATGCCAAAATGTAAAGACCATCGAGACTAGGAAGAGACTGCATCAACTAACGAGCAAAATAACCAGCTAACATCATAATGACAGGATCAGATTCACACATAACAATATTAACTTTAAATGTAAATGGACTAAATGCTCCAATTAAAAGACACAGACTGGCAAATGGGATAAAGATTCAAGACCCAACAATGTGCTGTATTCAGGAAACCCATCTCATGTGCAGAGACACACATAGGCTCAAAATAAAGGGATGGAGGAAGATCTACGAAGCAAATGGAAAACAAAAAAAGGCAGGGGTTGCAATCCTAGTCTCTGATAAAACAGACTTTAAACCAACAAAGATCAAAAGAGACAAAGAAGGCCATTACATAATGGTAAAGGGATTAATTCAACAAGAAGAGCTAACTATCCTAAGTATATATGCACCCAATACAGGAGCACCCAGATTCATAAAGCAAGTCCTGAGTGACCTACAAAGAGACTTAGACTCCCACACATTAATAATGGGAGACTTTAACACCCCACTGTCAACATTAGACAGATCAACGAGACAGAAAGTCAATAAGGATACCCAGGAATTGAACTCAGCTCTGCACCAAGCGGACCTAATAGACATCTACAGAATTCTCCACCCCAAATCAACAGAATATACATTTTTTTCAGCACCACACCACACCTATTCCAAAATTGACCATATCCTTGGAAGTAAAGCTCTCCTCAATAAATGTAAAAGAACAGAAATTATAACAAACTATCTCTCAGATCACAGTGCAATCAAGCTAGAACTCAGGATTAAGAATCTCACTCAAAACCGCTCAACTACGTGGAAACTGAACAACCTGCTCCTGAATGACTACTGGGTACATAACGAAATGAAGGCAGAAATAAAGATGTTCTTTGAAACCAACGAGAACCAAGACACAACATACCAGAATCTCTGGGATGCATTCAAAGCAGTGTGTAGAGGGAAATTTATAGCACTAAATGCCCACAAGAGAAAACAGGAAAGATCCAAAATTGACACCCTAACATCACAATTAAAAGAACTAGAAAAGCAAGAGCAAACACATTCAAAAGCTAGCAGAAGGCAAGAAATAACTAAAATCAGAGCAGAACTGAAGGAAATAGAGATGCAAAAAACCCTTCAAAAAATAAATGAATCCAGGAGCTGGTTTTTTGAAAAGACCAACAAAATTGATAGACCGCTAGCAAGATTAATAAAGAAAAAAAGAGAGAAGATTCAAATAGATGCAATAAAAAATGATAAAGGGGATATCACCACCGATCCCACAGAAATACAAACTACCATCAGAGAATATTAAAACACCTCTACGCAAATCAACTAGAAAATCTAGAAGAAATGGATAAATTCCTGGACACGTACACCCTCCCAAGACTAAACCAGGAAGAAGTTGAATCTCTGAATAGACCAATAACAGGAGCTGAAATTGTGGCAATAATCAATAGCTTACCAACCAAAAAAAGTCCAGGACCAGATGGGTTCACAGCAAAATTCTACCAGAGGTACAAGGAGGAGCTGGTACCATTCCTTCTGAAACTATTCCAATGAATAGAAAAAGAGGGAATCCTCCCTAACTCATTTTATGAGGCCAGCATCATCCTGATACCAAAGCCTGGCAGAGACACAACAAAAAAAGAGAATTTTAGACCAATATCCTTGATGAACTTTGATGCAAAAATCCTCAATAAAATACTGGCAAACAGAATCCAGCAGCGCATCAAAAAGCTTATCCACCATGATCAAGTGGGCTTCATCCCTGGGATGCAAGGCTGGTTCAATATACGCAAATCAATAAATGTAATCCAGCATATAAACAGAACCAAAGACAAAAACCACATGATTATCTCAATAGATGCAGAAAAGGCCTTTGACAAAATTCAACAACCCTTCACGCTAAAAACTCTCAATAAATTAGGTATTGATGGGAAGTATCTCAAAATAATAAGAGCTATTTATGACAAACCCACAGCCAATATCATACTGAATAGGCAAAAACTGGAAGCATTCCCTTTGAAAACTGGCACAAGACAGGGATGCCCTCTCTCACCACTTCTATTCAACATAGTGTTGGAAGTTCTGGCCAGGGAAATTAGGCAAGAGAAGGAAATAAAGGGTATTCAATTAGGAAAAGAGGAAGTCAAATTGTCCTTGTTTGCAGATGACATGATAGTATATCTAGAAAACCCCATTGTCTCAGCCCAAAATCTCCTTAAGCTGATAAGCAACTTCAGCAAAGTCTCAGGATACAAAATCAATGTACAAAAATCACAAGCATTCTTATACATCAATAACAGACAAACAGAGAGCCAAATCATGAGTGAACTCCCATTCACAATTGCTTCAAAGAGAATAAAATACCTAGGAATCCAACTTACAAGGGATGTGAAGGACCTCTTCAAGGAGAACTACAAACCACTGCTCAAGGAAATAAAAGAGGATACAAACAAATGGAAGAACATTCCATGCTCATGGGTAGGAAGAATCAATATCATGAAAATGGCCATCCTTCCCAAGGTAATTTACAGATTCAATGCCATCCCCATCAAGTTACCAATGACTTTCTTCACAGAATTGGAAAAAACTACTTTAAAGTTCATATGGAACCAAAAAAGAGCCTGCATCGCCAAGTCAATCCTAAGCCAAAAGAACAAAGCTGGAGGCATCACACTACCTGACTTCAAACTATACTACAAGGCTACAGTAACCAAAACAGCATGGTACTGGTACCAAAATAGAGATATAGATCAATGGAACAGAACAGAGCAGTCAGAAATAATGCCACATATCTACAACTATCTGATCTTTGACAAACCTGACAAAAACAAGAAATGGGGAAAGGATTCCCTATTTAATAAATGGTACTGGGAAAACAGGCTAGCCATATGTAGAAAGCTGAAACTGGATCCCTTCCTTACACCTTATACAAAAATCAATTCAAGATGGATTAAAGACTTAAATGTTAGACCTAAAACCATAAAAACCCTAGAAGAAAACCTAGGCATTACCATTCAGGACATAGGCATGGGCAAGGACTTCATGTCTAAAACACCAAAAGCAATGGCAACAAAAGCCAAAATTGACAAATGGGATCTAATTAAACTCAAGAGCTTCTGCACAGCAAAGGAAACTACCATCAGAGTGAACAGACAACCTACAAAATGGGAGAAAATTTTCGCAACCTACTCATCTGACAAAGGGCTAATATCCAGAATCTACAATGAACTCCAACAAATTTACAAGAAAAAAACAAACAACCCCATCAAAAAGTGGGCGAAGGACATGAACAGACATTTCTCAAAAGAAGACATTTATGCAGCCAAAAAACACATGAAAAAATGCTCACCATCACTGGCCATCACAGAAATGCAAATCAAAACCACAATGAGATACCATCTCACACCAGTTAGAATGGCGATCATTAAAAAGTCAGGAAACAACAGGTACTGGAGAGGATGTGGAGAAATAGGAACACTTTTACACTGTTGGTGGGACTGTAAACTAATTCAACCCTTGTGGAAGTCAGTGTGGCGATTCCTCAGGGATCTAGAACTAGAAATTCCATTTGACCCAGCCTTCCCATTACTGGTTATCTACCCAAAGGACTATAAATCATGCTGCTATAAAGACACATTCACACGTATGTTTATTGCAGCATTATTCACAATAGCAAAGACTTGGAACCAACCCAAATGTCCAACAATGATAGACTGGATTAAGAAAATGTGGCACATATACACCATGGAATACTATGCAGCCATAAAAAATGATGACTTCGTGTCCTTTGTAGGGACATGGATGAAATTGGAAATCGTCATTCTCAGTAAACTATCGCAAGAACAAAAAACCAAACACCGCATGTTCTCACTCATAGGTGGGAATTGAACAATGAGAACACATGGACACAGGAAGAGGAACATCACACTTCGGGGACTGTTGTGGGGTGGGGGGAGGGTGGAGGGATAACATTGGGAGATATACCTAATGCTAGATGACGAGTTGGTGGGTGCAGCACACCAGCACGGCACATGTATGCAGATTTAACTTACCTGTACGTTGCGCACATGTACCATAGAGCCTAAAGTATAATAATAATAATAATAATGATAATAATAATAATAATAATAATAATAAAAGAAATGATCTGCAATAAATTGCTCCAGGAAAAGCATGTTTTGAAAAGGCCATGAGATAAAATGTCATATTGATTTGAAAGCCCAAAAGGCCAATTAATCTTGTGAAAATTAATGAACAAAATAAAAGTCAAGAAATAATGGCAAAAAAAAAAAAATCATGATTAAAACAAAGGTGTTCCGTTTCCTGTAAAGCCCAGTAGCAGACCAACAGCTGCTTCTCAAAGAGAGTATAAGCTTTGTCAGCCTCTGACAGCTTCTGGGTTTAAAACTCCAAAGGTACCCTCTTCCCATCTTTTTTCCACCTAAGGCTCCAATTAGCATGTTGATCTAGGACAGTTACTTGCAGTTCTATTGACCCATCCTGTAAGGGCCATAGATCCAGGGCCAGTTTCTCCTCTTGTTTGGCTTGTTGAAAAGCCATGCTCTCTTTCTCTCTCCAGTGAAATTCATAGCAGTTTCTAGTGACTGCCTGCAGAGGTCGCAAAATGTTACCCATGGGGGGAATAAGATGTCTCCAGAATCCGAACAAGCCAATAAACTTTTAGACCCCTTTTTCAGTGGTAGTGCTGCAAATTCTAGTATTTTAAACTTAACCTTTGGTAAAATGGACTGTTTCCCTGCATTCCATAGGATGCCAAGGAAGGTTACAGTTTGTGCACCTCCTTGAACTTTACTAGAGTTAACTTCCCGTCCTTGAGATAGGATTAGAGTTTTTACCCTCTCCAAGCCCTGAAAACTGACTAGTTCTTCAGTTTTACCCTGACTGGGCCACTCAGACAGCTGCTTTTTTCAGCAATAGGCTGATAGCTCTGGGCCTGATCAGTCAAGACATAGGCCTGGCATGGGGCCAGGGCCAGTCTGGAAGTCAGATTAGAATTTTTCTTTTCTGGCATAAATTTCTCTTGTAGTAACCAGTCCCTATATTGACACATTAACTTACAAGCAGGAAGCAAGCACCATCCATACCACGAAATTCCCTCAGCATCCGATTTACCAACTGGGATTTCCTGCAGCACCTCTCACACAGCCAATGATTCAAAACGCACTAATTTAGATTCCTAATTTTCACAAAGGCCAGCTCCCTTGGACCAGTCAATGGCCAAGGGAAAAAACTGGGGGAGTTTCCATCCGAATATATGGGAAGTCCCCGAGGTCCCAGTCCGGTTCCTGCAGCCAAAAAATGGCTTGTTTTTGCTTTCTAATCTTGTTCGTGTTGCCAAAAATGTTCTGTGCGGGGAACACACAACGGGAGAAGAAAAAAAACACACACACAATAACTTTACGGTTTAACAAAATTTATTCCACTTAAATGACAATGCAGATATAATAAGCAAATATATAATAAGCAACTTGCTACGGGACGGGGAGAAGGGAAAAGATATATATATATATTTACACCCACCAGACTATGGAGGATTCACCACCAGACTGAGAAGCAACAGTCTGGGCTCCAGATTGGCCACTGGTCCATGCACAGATGAGGAGGGATCTCATGAAGCTTTGGCGCAGTCTGGAACCCTAGCTGTTTTTGTAATGAGTTATTTGGCATGAAGTCCAGTCAGGAGGGCGCTTCATGACTGGGCTCAAGGAACACAAAAAGGTCAACTTGTTTTTTGTCATTGTCTATTGTTTTTCAATAACTAATATGTAGGAATAAATTGAAATAGAGAGTTATCTGAAACAGCGCTGGATGGAGGCCTCAGGGGGCTCACACAACCTGTTCTGGGACTTGTTGACCATTGTTTGAGACCATGTTAAATTGAGTTCAAATTTAATATTTAACTGTTAGTCCACAAAGTGTCCGAAGTAATTCCTTCAAATGCAGGATATTATGTAACTACTCACAAACTAAATTTCTCAATCAAAAGTCATAAATTGAGTACAGAGATTAAAAAAAAAGTACTTCTAACTACATCTGTCTACAGGGGACTCAAATTATTTATTTATTTATTTATTTATTTATTTATTTGTTTTAGAGA
This sequence comes from Pongo abelii, assembly GCF_028885655.2. Taxonomy (NCBI): domain Eukaryota; kingdom Metazoa; phylum Chordata; class Mammalia; order Primates; family Hominidae; genus Pongo; species Pongo abelii. The sequence continues at coordinate 772,861 of NC_072000.2, read as the reverse complement.
CATGGTATTGCTTTGTTTCCCAGGCTGGTCTCAAACTCCTGGACTCAACTGATCCTCCCACCTCAATCTCCTAAAATACTAAGATGACAGATATGAGCCATCATAATATATAGTAACAAAAACAGACTAAAAGTGATGAGATAAATCAAAACAATTTTATGCAAATCATAAACAAATGAAGACAGGCTATGTCACAATTATATTATGCAAAATATTTTTTAAATTACGGTCTTAGTTTATTAAATGTACTATAGATTAAAACTGTCAAAGAAAACTAAGGAGAAAATAATAAAAGGGTTTATTCACTGGAAATCTATGACAATTATACACATTTATATAATTGTGTGTATATATCTAATTATGTATACACACACACATATATGCACCTCACATGAGGATTTTAAAATAAATCAATAATATCTTGACAGAACACCAGCAAGAAACAGCAATATACTGAGAACAATATTTTAATACAACAATTGTGTAATTAATAATAAAGCCAGATAGAATATTCAAAAGAAAACACTGGACATGAAAGTACTCTAAAGCAGTTAGATGTGAGAGATGCATAGAGACCACTCTACACAAAAACAAAACTCACAGTCTTATCAAAAGCTCGTAAAACATTTTCCTAAAAATAAATATTAGGCAAAAAAATTTTAACAGAACTTTTAAAAAATTGAATGTTACAGAAAACCCTTCAAAAAATCAGTGAATCCAGGAGCTGGTTTTTTGAAAAGATTAACAAATAGACCTCTAGTAAGACTAATAACAAAGAAAAGAGAGAAGAATCAAATAGGCACAATAAAAAAATGACAAAGGGGATATCACCACTGAACCCGCAGAAATGCAAACTAACATCAGAGAATATTATAAACACCTCTACGCAAATAAACTGGAAAATTCAGAAGAAATGGATAAATTCCTGGACACATACACCTCCCCACCAAGACTAAATGGGGAAGAAGTTGAATCTCTGAATAGACCAATAACAGTCTCCAAAATTGAGACAATAATCAATAGCTTACCAACCAAAAAAAGTCCAGGAGCAGAAGAATTCACAGCAAAATTCTACCATAGGTACAAAGAGGAGCTGGTACCACCCCTTCTGAAACTAATCCAATCAATAGAAAAGAGGGAGTCTTCCCTAATTCATTTTATGAGGCCAGCATCATCCTGATACCAAAGCCTGGCAGAGGCACAACAACAACAAAAAAAGAGAATTTTAGGCCAATATCCCTGATGAATATCGATGCAAACATCCTCAATAAAATGCTGGCATACCAAATCCAGCAACATATCAAAAGCTTATCCACCAGCTTCATCCCTGGGACTCACGGCTGGTTCAACATACACAAATCAACAAACATAATTCATCACAGAAACAGAACCAACCATATAAACCACACGACTATCTCAATAGATGCAGAAAAGGCCTTCGACAAAATTCAACAGGCTTTCATGATAAAAACTCTAAATAAATAGGTATTGATGGAACGTATCTCAAAATAATAAGAGCTGTTTATGACAAACCCACAGCCAATATCATGCAGAATGGGCAAACACTGGAAGCATTCCCTTTGAAAACCAGCACAAGACAAGAATGTCCTCTCTCACCACTCCCACTCAACATAGTGTTGGAAGTTCCGGCCAGTGCCATCATGCAATAGAAAGAAATAAAGGATATTCAATTAGGGAAAAGAGAAAACCAAAATGTGTCTGTTTGCAGATGACATGATTGTATATTTAGAAAACCCCATCGTCTCAGCCCAAAATCTCCTTAAGCTGATAAGCAACTTCAGCAAAGTCTCAGGATACAAAATAATGTGAAAATTCACAAGCATTCCTACACAACAAAAACAGACAGAGAGCCAAATCATGAGTGAACTCCCACTCAAGATTGCTACAAAGAGAATAAAATATCTAGGAATCCAACTTACAAGGGATGTGAAGGACCTCTTCAAGGAGAACTACAAACGACTGCTCAATGAAATAAAAGCGGACACAAACAAATGGAAGAATATTCCATGCTCATGGAAAAGAAGAATCAATATCGTGAAAATGGCCATACAGCCCAAGATAACTTATAGATTCAATGCTATCCCCATCAAGCTACTACTGACTTTCTTCACAGAATTGGAAAAAAATACTTTGAAGTTCATATGGAACCAAAAAACAGCCTGCATAGCAAGACAATCCTAAGCAAAAAGAGAAAAGCTGGACGCATCACGCTACCTGATTTCAATCTATACTACAATGCTATAGTAACAAAAACAGCATGGTACTCGTATCAAAACAGATATATAGACCAAAGGAACAGGACAGAGGCCTCAGAAATAACACCACACATCTATAACCCTCTTATCTTTGACAAACGTGACAAAAACAGGCAATGGGGAAAGGATTCCTTATTTAATAAATGTTGCTGGAAAAAATGGCTAGCCATATGCAGAAAACTGAAACTGGATTAATTCCTTACACCATATACAAAAATTGACTCAAGATGGATTAAAGACTTAAATGTAAGACCTAAAACCATGAAAAGCCTAAAAGAAAACCTAGGCAATACCATTCAGGGCATAGGCATGGGCAAAGGCTTCATGACTAAAACATCAAAAACAATGGCAACAAAAGCCAAAATTAACAAATGAAACTTAATTAAACTAAAGAATTTCTGCACAGCAGCGAAACTATCATTAGAGTGAACAGGCAACCTACAGAATGAGAGAAAATGTTTGCAATCTACCCATCTTACAAAGAACTCATATCTGGAATCTACAAAGAACTTAAACAAATTTACAAGAAAGAAAAAAAGAATAATCCCATCAAAAAGTGGGCAAAGGATATGAACAGACACTTCTCAAAAGAAGACATTTATGTAACCAACAGACATATGAAAAATTGCTCATCATCACTGGTAATCAGAGAAATGCAAATGAAAACCACAATGAAATACAATCTTACATCAGTTAGAATGGGAATCATTAAAATGTCAGGAAAGAACAGATGCTGGAGAGGATGTGGAAAAATAGAAACGCTTTTACACTGTGGGTGGGGGTGTAAATTAGTTCAACCACTGTGGAAGACAGTGTGGCAATTCCTCAAGTATCTACAACCAGAAATACCTTTTGACCCAGCAATCTCATTACGGGGTATATATTCAAAGGATTATAAATCATGCTACTATAAAGACACATGCACACGTATGTTTATTGTGGCACTGTTCACAATGGCAAAGTCTTGGAACCAACCCAAATATCCATCAACGATAGACTGGATTAAGAAATTGTGGAGTATATACACCATGGAATACTACGCAGCCTTTAAAAAATGATGAGTTCACGTTTTTACAGGGACATGTATGAAGCTGGAAACCATCATTCTTAGCAAATTGTCACAAGGATAGAAAACAAAACACTACATGTTCTCACTCATAGGTAGGAGTTGAACATTGAGAATACATGGACACAGGGCAGGGAACATCAAACACTAGTGCCTGTTTGTTGGTTGGGGGCTATTGAAGGGATAGCATTAGGAGAAACACTTAATGTAAATGATGAGTTGATGGGTGCAGCAAACCAACATGGCACATGTATACCTACGTAACAAACCTGTACTTTCTGTACATGTACCCTAGCACTTAAAGTATAATAAAAAATTGAAGGTTACAGACTATAATTTCTGACCAAAATGGATTAAAGCTAAAAATCAATAACAGAAGAAAATTCATAAAATTCACAAATACATGAAAATTAAACAATTTACTCTTCAACATGCTTTTGTTCAAGAGTTAGAAAACTTAGTATTTTGAACTTGTCTATTATCCACAAAGTCACCTCCAGATTTAATACAATCCCTATGAAATTCTTAATATTATTTTTGACAGAAACAGAGAATGTGACTCCCCAAAGTATACGGAATTTCAGGGGACAACATAAAAATTTTTGGAAGCATTACAATTACTGATTTCAAAACATGTTAAAAATCTACAGTAATCAAAATCGTTTGTTACTGTCAGAAAGTCAGAGAACTAGGCTAATAAAAACATCTTTGCCAATTCTGCAGACAGTGCCTGCATCGTCCTGCAGAATGACAATGATTATTTTGCTGCTGATAAGCTTAAAGTGTGAGGCAGAGCTGGCCATGTGCCAGTCTGTGGAGAGCGACATCACTGATAACACCAGAGTCAGTCAGTCTCTGCTGGAATCAGAGATCGAGGCACTCAAGGAAGAGCTGCTCTTCATGAAGAACAATGAGGAGGAAGTTAAAGGTCTACAAGACCTGATTTCCAGCTCTTGGTTGATCATGGACGTAGATGTCCCCAAGTCTCAGGACCTTAGCAAGATCATGGCAGGCATCCAGGCCCAATATGAGGAGATGGCTGAGAGAAACTGAGAGAAGCTGGACAAGTACTGGTGCCAGCAGACTGAGGAGAGCACCACAGTATTCACCATGCAGTCCGCTGAGATCGGAGCTGCTGAGAGCATGCCCAGGGAGCTGATAGGTACAGTCGAGTCCTTGGATATTGACCTGGACTCGATGAGAAATCTGAAGGCCAGCTTGGAGAGCAGCCTGAGGGAGGTAGATGCAAATGGAGCAGCTCAACAGGATCCTGCTGCACCTGGAGTCAGAGCTGGCACAAACCCGGGGAGAGAGGAACCAGGCCCAAGAGCACGAAGCCCTGTGGAACATCAAGGTCAAACTGGAGACTGAGATTGCCATCTACTGCCGCCTGCTATAAGACGGGGAGGACTTCACCCTTGGTGATGCTCTGGACAGCAACAAATACCTGAAAACCATCCAAAAGAACACCCCCCGCAGGATAGTGGACGGCAAAGTGTTGTCTGAGACCAACAACGCTGACGTTTTTAGATGCTGAACCAGCAGAAGCAAGGTCCGTTTGGGGAGAAGGAGGCCAATAAAAAGTTCAGAGGTAAAAAAAAAAAATTACCTGCAAATCACAGAAGTGTTTCCTTCACACAAAAGTAATATAGATTCATTAATTCATAGAAGTGGAAATTAGGACAATTTCCACAACTACTCACCCAGAGACGATTAAAAAGTTAGTTGACCACCAACTCATAAAAGAAATACACAAGTCATAAATAAAGTATGAGTAATGTTTATACAGGCAAATGAACAGAGAATTATGTTGGCAATAGGCATATGGTTGATCCATATTTGACTTATTTTCTACACTCCTTGAAAGTGTATACAGTTGAATATAGTCATACAAAATTATAATATATAGGAAGAATCTAAAAACACAATTAAATGATGTAAGGCAGCCTATGTTAACAAGGAAATACAGGAATATAAAATATTAGAAAACAAAATTAAATAAATATTAACCTGTGAAATACTGAATAAACAAAGCACACAACTGAAGAAGACTCTTTGTAGATAACTACAATGTTCAACCAAAACTGGGCACCTATAAAGAGCAGATTTTGAATTATTAGCATGTGGTTAGAGTAACAAAATTGCAGAAAAAATGCATTATAATCTCCCATAAAGAGCATTTAGAAGAAAGTTTTAATAAAGATTTCAATGATATTAGAAACACTTTTTATTATGTTCTTAATATATTACTCCTCATTTTATACAAATGGAAAGGCTATAATTTATTTTCTTCTATTTTATTTTTTGAGACAGAGTCTCTCTCTGTCACCCAGGCTGGAGTGTAGTGGCGAGCCATTGGCTCACTACAACCTCCACCTCCCGGGTTCACGCCATTCTCCTGCCTCAGCCTCCCAAGTAGCTGGGACTACAGGCACCCACCACCACGCCTGGCTAATTTTTTTGTGTTTTTAAAAGAGAAGGGGTTTCACCATGTTGGCCAGGATGGTCTTGATCTCCTGACCTTGTGATCCGACCGTCTCGGCCGTCCAACGTGCTGGGATTACAGGTGTGAGCCACCGCGCCCGGCCGGCTACATTTTTTGTATTTTTAGTAGAGAAGGGATTTCACCATGTTGGCCAGGCTGGTCTTGAACACCTGACCTCGTGATCCACCCACCTCAGCCTCTTAAAGTGCTGGGATTACAGGCGTGAGCCACTGCACTGGCTTATAATTTATTTTTAAAAAAACAAAGAAAAGACTTACATTTTTAAATATGGGAACAACATGAATATTGTAAAATGTGCTGTGGAACACCACAATATAGTAAGCAAATAGAAATAAATTATACTATCATTCAGATAAATGTTGAGGAAAGTAAATGGAAACACTAATGATAAGTTTTTCTAGGCAGTGAATTTAGACACAAACTAAAACTTTCCTTAATGTGATGTGCATACTATCTAATTCACTTTCTATATAACACATAAATTCAAGTGTGCTATTCTGAAACTCCTGAAGGTAAAATTATACGCTAATTTGGCATACATAAAAATAAGACAGGGAAAACGTACAGATCACAGTCCCACTAAGCTTTGTATAAGATTAATTAATGAAATAATTCATTAAGAAATAATGTAACAATTAAGAATTTATTCTATTCTTGGCAAGTTTCTAAGTTTTTTTTATGGCACTAAGGTCTTTAAAAATTCTTTGAAATGAGTGGTTACAATAAACTATTCCACAAGTGAGGCGCTTGGCATAGAGAGTTCACATTTCTAAGTTAGTTTCTACTAAGGAAAAGAAAACTTTTTGACCTACATTACCGGAGATGAAAAAAAGAATAAAGTGAAATAGAAGATTCAACTTTATCATATGTGCGGAAGTGCTTTGGGCTCTGATAAATTTTTTTTCCGATATTTTTACACGATCACATTCGAAATCACAGGACTGAAAATTATGAAGCAGAAGCATTTGTCCTTCGTGTTTCTGAAATACGTGAACCAAAACCCAATGTCTGCACTTTTACTCTCACAAACTTCTGACGTGAGGCACAGATTTTACAAAACAGCTTTAAATAAAAGTCTCGCAAAATGTGCAGATTTCCTCAGATCCCAAAAAACAATGGAAAAGCACTCAGACCACAAGGCCTTCATGGGAATAACAGAAAGAAGAGGAGAACTTTGGCTCTCACTGTGAATGCCCTGGAATATTAGTGGAGGAACAGGAGAAGCCTTAGAAGATTTAGGAGCATAATCAGAATAGGGTAGGAAATTTCCATCTGTGGCAGCAAAAGAAGTAAATCTAGGATTTTCCAGAACCAATTTCTTTGAAGCAGAACTTCCAACACCACATTTTTAAGGTTTTCTCCTTGGCCTTTGCACCTCTTATCTTTGTTATTTGTTCATTCTTTCCTATTGGGGTGATGCTTATTTTTCTCTCTCTTTTTACATTCCAAAGATAGTTCCTTTACTGTGGAACAGGGGCGTCCAAGGGAGACCTCAGCCATGAGTTCTTAGTTTCTGTTTCTGGTTGAGCCAGCAAGGCCCTTTCCTCATCCCCCTTTTCTGTTTATTACTAGAGACAGAACCTGAAAACCATGGTTGCAGGCTGCTAAAAGCCTAAAATAAAACACAGCCATAAAAATAACAGAACAAGACGGGTTGGAAAAGCTTGCTGCACAAGGCAACCAGGTCTGGCTTACATTCACCACATCATTTCTTCTTTCCCAGCAATTGGGCTCAAGAGAAAATGTCCAACTTTTAGTATCTCCCTCAGTATACAATGAGAATAGTGGAACATATGTTCAAAGGTTTGGCTTTTTGGGCTACCGCTGTTGACCAGATTCTGTCTCCCCCAACAGGGAGTGCTAACGGAAATGGCAGAGTAATAAGAATGACAACTTATGACTGCTGAGAAAAGAAGCTGAATGCTTATCACAGCCTCAGAGAAACAAACACTGCAATCAACTGCGGAAGCAAAGACTGCCGTGTCTGGAAAATAAGGGGAAAAATATCTTTACCTTAAAAATACACACACAAGGCCAGAGAAGACACACCGAAGACCCTGTTAATGAAGCACCAGAATATTCAGCCTCACTGACTGCTATATTATCTTGTAGTAAGAAACTTTTTACATACTACGTTACACAGTTGTTTTATAAATTTCTGAATCTCATCAAAAGATTGCAGGGCATACAGAGAAGGCAGAAAACAGAGAAAACATGTCCCAATTAAAGAAATAAAATAAACCTACAAATATTGACCTTTAAAAATCTTTGTTGATCTTGAAAGGTCAAAATCTGTAGGTTTATTATTTTGTTGTTGTTTTGTTTTTGCATTATATAGTTTAAAAAATCAAAATAATTATCAAAGCCGCTTAATGAGACCGGCACTCCTCCGGTACGCGGGGCACCGGGAAAGGAGGAGCCTGGAGACCATGCCGGACACATTGGTGGCCCCAGGCTCAGAGCAGGAGCAAGGACCAGGCTGCACCGGGCCGAAACCGCCTCCATTTCCAGCGTTCGCGGACTCCAGGAGCTCCAGACCTGGGGTAGTGGTGAGATTTTTGGATTGATTGTGTGATGGTGGCTGAGTTGCAAGCAAACAGGTTTCATCACCTTAAATTGCTTTGAACAAATTAACCTGTATTCCCTTACAAAGATGGACAGCCCATCGTGTGAACTATAGATTTTCTGAACAAATTTATATTGGATTCATAGTGGTGTCATGCCCGCAGACGCCTCCGAGTTCCCCTAAGTTCTTAGAGGACTGCTTTGACTTTTGATCTGAGAATTGCAAAGTTCCCTAAAGAATGACATTTGTGGATAAGTGCAAACTTAAGAGAGAGTGATTGGACAGAATTTGTGTAGGAATTCACCTCCAGGTCATGAAAGGCCCCGTGCACCCCCGCCCTGTGGTGGCGCTGCTGGACGGCCGCGACTGCATTGTGGACATGCCCATCCTGAAGGACCTGGCCACCGTGGCCTTCTGTGACGTGCAGTCCACGCAGGAGATCCACGAGAAGGTTCTAAACAGAGTCGTGGGCGCCATGATATACCACACCAACACCCCCACCAGGGAGGACCTGGCAAATTTCAAGGCCCTGAGAGTGATCGTGCGGGTGGGCAGTGGCTACGACAACGTGAACATCAAGGCTGCTGGCGAGCTCGGAATTTCTGTGTGCAACATCCCGCCCGCAGCCGTGGAAGAGACAGCCGACTCCACCGTCTGCCACATCCTCAACATGTACCGGAGGAACATATGTTTGTAACAGGCACTGTGGGAAGGCAAGCGGGTTCAGAGCGTGGAGCAGACCTGCGAGGTGGCCTCGGGAGTGGCCCGCGTTCGTGGGGAGACGCTGGGACTCATCGGCTACGGTCGCACGCAGCAGGCTTTTGCAGTTCCAGCCACCGCCTTTGGATTCAGCGTCATATTTTATTACCCCTACTTGCAGGATGGAATCGAGCTGTTCCTGGGCGTTCAGAGGGTCTACACACAGCAGGATTTGCTGTATCAGAGCGACTGCGTCTCCTTGCACTGCAGTCTCAGCGAACATAACGACCACCTCATCAATGACTTTACCATAAAGCAGATGAGGCAGGGAGCATTCCTTGTGAACACAGCCCGTGGTGGCCTGGTGGATGAGAAAGCCTCAGCACAGACCCTCAAGGAGGGCAAGATACGAGAGGCAGCCCTCGACGTGAATGAGTCGTAGCCCTTTAGCTTGGCTCAGGGTCCATTGAAGATGTCCCGAATATCATCTGTACTCCTCACACTGTCTGCTACCGCGAGCAGGCGTCACTGGAGATGAAGGAGGCAGCTGCCACCGAGATCCGCTGAGCCATCACAGGTCCCATCCCAGGAAGCTTAAGAAACTGTGAACAAGGAATTCTTTGTCACATCTGTGCTTTGCTCAGTAATAGACCAGCAAGCAATTCATCCAGTCATCGTGGGCGTGGCTCCAGGAGGACTTCCTGCATCCAATGAAGGGATCATCCCTGGATGCATCCCGGTGACTCACAACCTCCCGACAGTGGCACATACTTCCCAAGGGCCCCCTCCCAACCAGCCCACAATCACGGGGACAATCGAGAGCACCCCAACGAGAAATAGTAGAGAATGCCGGAGGGTAATCATTCTGATACACTTGGGAACAAGGACAGTGAAAAATAGATGAACTAACAGAAAAAGAATCTGATGCTCTTTTTAGCTGATTCTGGACATATACATCATTGATGTTGCAGTGTTAAAACTACAAGAGTTAGAAAACTGAAGATGTCGTCTGCTTACGGATGCTCTGAAAGAATAGGGTGTGATTTATTAACCATCAACTTCCGTTATTGTGTGTTAAGTTTTTCATCTGTGAGTCAAATCACAAAGAATAAATAGAACTTTTTCCTTTATCAGTCCCTTGGGCAGAGCAGGACCGGAACACCCTGCTCAGAATGTTGCATCAAGACTTCAAACATCAAAATAAAAACCATGAGGAGGAAATCCACATCTTGTGACTTGAGTCCCTTCAGTCTACAGGGACTGGCTACCGCTTTTTGCTAATAGGAAGATCACATTACTAGAAAATGTGGAGCAAACTGTTTGCCTGTGTTAGACATCTGCACGCATAGGATAGAGGACAGTACCGGCTCCTGTACAGAGAAACGTCTCTCACATCTGAACTGCATACTGAGCGGGCAAGTTGGTTGTAAGTTCAGTAAAAGCCTCCGATAATGCAAAAAATAAAAAATAAAGCAGTATCAAATTTCACAAGCTGTTTGTAATCAAATATATTTTCTCAGTTTCAGATGCTCTGCTATTTTATTGAGTGGGAAGTCTTGCACTAAAAGTGTTCAAGAAAAATAATATTGCATTTCCTTATGTCACAGGAAACACTTTTAATGGTAACTCGTCAGATTGTCTATGAAAAAACCCACTTTTTAAGACACTGATAAAATCTTCCTTTCTTCACGTATTTTATACAAGAACACTTCAGATGTAATGGATGTGACTGATTTTGAAAAATCCTATTAGATTTACGTCAATTAGTTACATGTTCTATTCATAGTCTTTTGTGGATCATTGCCTTTTTGTTTAAAAAGATGGCCTGCTTTGAGCCTTTCATTAGGTACATTCCTGTTTTTGTGACAAAAGACAAATTTTAAAATTGTCCCAAACAGAAAAATAATGCCTATCAGAAGTATGCTTTGTTTTAGTGTGAGTTACCGTTACTGTAGATGTTTATTGTAAATATGGACATTTAGCATTCAGTGCAGTTTTCAATAAAATGTAATTAGAAAAAAACTGCTTAATGAACACAAACAGAACATAGACAACAAAATAATATTAGAAGTGATACATAAAGAAAATGAGATATCAATAAAAATATTTTTAGAAACCAACAAAAACTGTGAATCTGAGGAACACAATAACTATATTAAAATTTCAATCAACAGTCACAAAAGCAGACTAATAAAGAAGAAAAAATCACACAATTGATGACATTGTAGTTGTAAATATTGAGCCATGAAAACAAATATTTTAAACAGAATAGAGAAAAAATATGGGATGTACTGCTCACCATCAAGTGGACCATTGTATTTATAAAAGGAGTCTAAGAAAAACAATATAGGAGAAAAGTAATAAAGAGGTTATTTTTAAAAAGTAGCTGAGAAATCCCCAGATGACAAGATAATTAAACAAGAAGAAATACTGCCAAACAAAATCCTTCAAGTGGAATAATTTCACTTCAGGAATAAAAAAAAAAAAGCCTTTCCAAAATAAATAAAAGCTGAGTGTGTTACTAACCACTAGAACACTCCTAAAGGAAATGTTAAAGAAAGTCTATCACATCCAAAAATGAAATGATGCTGCCCAGCATCATAAAAGCACATGAAAATAGAAAACTCTCTATTAAAGATAAATATATAAACAGGTATAGAAATCTCTACTGTCATAACGATGGGGCACAAAACTTTCAAAATATTGCCATGGAGTTTAAAAAATGCAGCACAAATCTGCATAAATGTGTGTTCATAGATAATAAGAAAAGATAATATGTGATATTAATAACACAGGAGGGTATGAAAAGGTAGAACTTTGCATTCAGTTGAGATATAGTTGTTATATATTGTCATAACTTTAAGATGATTTATATAGTCTTTATTTCTCAAGATGATTACCAAAAAAACCTGTAGAATGTATACAAAAGCAAATGAGAAAGAAATTGAATCACGTCACTACAAAATCAACAAACAAAAATAAAGCAGTAAGAGAAAAAATGATAAATAACACGTCTACAAGAAACACAGAAGACAATTACAAATAATAATAGTAACTTCATTAGCTGCAGTAATTGCTTCAAATATAAAAATTAAATACCTTAAAGAAAATGAATAAATAATTTAATGGATTAAGAACAAAGAAGATCTAGCAATGTGCTCTCTACAGGAGTCACTTTAGCTCTAAGGATGCAAATAACTTGAAATTAACAGTATAAATAAAATATATATTATACAAAAAGTAGCTACAATTGGAGCATCATGGTCATAATTCTATTAAACAAAATATATCTTAAGTCGAAAGTGTTAACGAGACAGATTGGTATTATGTAACGGTGAGATGTATTAACTTGAAAGGAATCTATAACAATAATTTATAAATCATATAAATATAATTTGAAAAACCTGCAAACATATACCATTGGGATTTTCACAAAAAATACATTAAATTTTTATATTACTATAGATAACACTGACATTTCTCCTTTTTTTTGGAGACAGAGTTTCTATCTCCCAGGATGGAGGGCAGTGGCACGATCTTGCGATAGGCTGACTACAACCTCGTCCTCCCAGGTTCAACTGATTCTCGTCTTTCAAATATGTAAAACAAATATTGACAGAAGTCAAGCAAGAAATATACAGCAACACAACAATTGCGGACTTCAAGACTCCACTTTCAATAATTACTAGAATAGTCAGATATAATATCAGGAAGAAAGCCAACCTGAACATTATAGACCTAACCAGCATTTACAGAACTCTGCAATCAAAAGCAGCAAAATATGCAATATTCTCAATCACACATGGTACATTGTGTTAGGATACATGTCTTATTAAATTTAAGAAAACTGAAGTCATATAATGTAAATAAACTAGAAATCAAAAGCAAGAAAATTTGGCAAATAAGTAAATAAGAGGAAATTACTCAAAATCTTACATATAGTCTTGCTGAAGTGTGAGGTGATTTAATATTAAGATGTCAGGGCCGGTGCGTGACTCATACCTGTAATCCCAGGACTTTGGGAGGCCAAAGTGGGTGGATCACTTGAGATCAGAAGTTTGAGACTAGCCCGGCCAACATGGCAAAACTCTATCTCTACCAAAAATACAAAAGTTAGCTATAAGTGATGGTGCATGACTGCAATCCCAGCTACTCTGGTGGCTGTGACTGGAGAATTGCTTGAATCTGGGAAGCGGAGCCTGCAGTGAGCACAGCTCACACCACTGTCCTTCAGCCTGAGTGACTCACTAAAACTCCATCTCAAAAAAAAAAAAAAGAGGTTATCAGTACTACTCATGATGATATAAAAATGTAATGTAATTTTCATCAAAATCCCAATGGTATATTTTTTTGCAGAACTTTTGTGTATAATTCTAAAAGTTGTTTAAGAACTGTTACTAGCCAAACACCCTTTAAAAAGGACAAAGAGTTACTACATTTTCTGATTTAAAATCATGATACAAAGCTACAAAAATAAAAACAATATGGTATTGCCACACAAACAGATACATAGGTGATGAAACAGAATAGAGATCCCAGAAATAAACCGTTGCCTATGTGATAAAATAATCCTCCATAAACTTTCCATGACCACACAAAAGAAAAATAAAAATCTCTTTAACAAAGAATTTTCAAAACTGCATATTTGCAGAGAAAAAAATAAAGTTGAGTGCTTCCTTTGTATCGTATACAAAAAGAAAAGTTTTTTTTTTAATGGATTCAATACTTAAACTAATACAATTCTTAGAAGTAAACATAGGGGAAATGCTTATGACATAAGTCTTAAAACTTTGCTTAAGTATGACATCAAATTCATAAGAAACAAGAAAAGAACAAAAAAAGGGAGTAAATTAAGCTTCAAGTGTTTTACACATCAAAGAAAACATTTAGTGACATACAAATGTCACCTAATAAGTGGGTGAAACCTGGGCATGGTGGCTCATGCCTATAATTCTAGATCTTTAGGAGGCCAAGGCAGAACGATCACTTGAGGCCAAAAGTTTGAGAGTGGCCATGAAAACATAGCAAGACCCTGTATTGTATAGGGTTATATACGTGCATACATACATACAACAGAAAAGAGTAAAAATATATTCTATTCTCATATATGGTAGATGGTAAATTTCAAAATATATAAACTCCTATAACTCAACAACAAAAAAAGTTAATAACTTGATTTAGAATGGTAAATGTTTGAAATGACTTTCTCCAAAGAAGATATAGAAATGACTAGGCATTTAAAAGGATACTCGACATCACACTTCTATAAAAATGCAAAGCAAAATCACAATAATCTATCATCTCAAACTGATTTTTAAAACAGTGTGAAAACTCTTCAAAAAAATTAAAATGATATTATTATATAAACCAGCAAACCCCCTTCTAGCTATATATTTAAAATATAGAACACATGATCCGGGAGAGATATTTGCACATCCAAATTTATTGCAGCATTATTAAAACAAGCCAAAAGGCAGAAACAACCGAGATGTCCCTTGACCAATGAACAGTTTAATAACAGGTGGCACATACGCAAAGTGGAATATTATTCAGTCTTTAAAAAGACACATTATATGATAATTATTGAGAATATCAAGTTAATTGAAATAAGGCAGCAACAAAGTGATAGTGTATGATTCCATTCATAATCAGGTACCTTAAGTAGACAAACTCATAGGAAAAAAAGTTAGAATGGCCTTTGTCAAAGGCTGAAGAGATGATAAAATGGGCAATTGTCTTAAAAGACATTTAATTTTAGTTTTGCAAGACATAGAAGTTCTACGGGTCTTTTGCATAACTATGTGAATGTACTTAACACTAATGAAATATATACTTAAAAAGAATTAAGACGGTAAATTTTACATTATGAGTTTTTACCACAATTACCATTTTTGAAAGAAAAAATATGGAGTTATAAAGCTTTCCAAAAATTAAATTTGGTTCACAAAAGATTTTCTCTCACACAAAGGAAGTATAGATTTATAATTAAACACATGGTGAAATTAAGACTATTTCACTGACTATTCATCCATACAATATAAGAAAACCATTGAAAATCAGCCAAAAAATACAGAAGATGAGCCATGAGCAAAGTTGGGGACTTATTTATAGAGACAAACAAACACATATATAATTTAATTTTGAAAACATATGACCGACTTATATTTAATTAAATCCAATATTAGTTTCCTGAGTGAAATTTGGTTTTCAGTTTGGGCAAATGAAGACCTTTCTGGGGTTAAATGGATTATTTCTTCTCCGTTTCTTGATATGGACCTGTGCTGGGAACTGGTCAGCTCTTCAAGTGCAGTGCACTCGGTTTTGTTTCTGTGCCAGGATTAAACCTATGATATTTCACATTTCATATATAAACCCCTATGAAGTATTTCCAGGGGATGGCTGCCCCATAACCTATGTTTTGCCAAGTGTTTACTATGAGTTTCACCACCATCCTCTTGAACGTGGTATTGTAACTAAAACTCTTCAGGAAATTCTACTTAAAACTAAAATCACGTATATCTCAAGAAACTCCTCTGTGATTTGAAATGCATCTGTCACGTGTTGTCTGCAATCAGCATCCTCTTTTAAAGAAAGTAGAAAGGACAGATGAGGAAACTGATAGTGTTACTGCATGGGAGACAGAGGTGAGAATACACATGGTGGACTTCAGGTTGTATTCTCATTTAGCAGAGAGAGGGAGCGACAGCCTTCTACGGTTTCTTTTACAAAGCCAGTAATCTCTATCATGAGGGCCTCGTTCTTAGGACCTAATTACCTCTGAACTCTTAAGGCCATCACACTGGGCATTAAGGTTGTGGAATGTGAATGGGGGAGGAAATCACATAGTCTGTTGCAACTTCCAAAGTTATATTTTTTAAAAATATATTATTTTTCTCCTACTTGCTCTGTCTTGTGCTTCCTCTCTCAATCTCTCTGTCTCCCTTTCTCTCTTTTTCTGTGCACACATCTGCCTATCTCTTTCATTTTTCACCTCTCTATTGTAATCCTCAAGAGGAGGAAGCGATCTCCAGTGTCCTAAGATGCTCTAGGTACAGACCCACATGATAGAGAACTGAGGAGATGCCCAGACCAATGGAGAGGAAGGAACTCGGGCTCTCAGTTCACGCTGAATCGTGCCAATTTCCATGAGGCAGAGTGGAGGCTGATCTTCCCCAAAATCCAGCTTCAGTTGAAATCAGAGCCCCAGCCAAGTAAGAGACCTTGAGGCAGAGACACCAAACTAAGCTATGTCGAGATTCTGGTTCACAAAAATTGTGAGATAGTATTTGTTGTAAAAATGTGCTAAAATTCAGGGCCATGTTGTCAGAGAGGAGCAAATGACTAACGTCCTCTTTCAGGCCCCAGGATCTTCCCTCCACTCTGTTCCTTTCTTTCTCAGGCTGCCTGCAGCCACATTGGTCCCTTCCTGACCTCCTCTGTTGAATCACCTGTGCCTGTGAGTCTCTTCACAAAGAGTGGCTTTTTCCTGACACACTTTCCACAGGACTGGCTCTCTGTTGTGATTCTGGTCACAACATAATTTCACCTCAGCAAGGCATTCATGTCCCCTCCAGGCAACCTCTCCCCAGCCTTCCCTCCCAACATTCTACTTTATTTGTATTATAAAATGCTCTTTTATTTTGCATGTACTTGCTTTAGTGTTTTTGTCCTGCAGTCCTTAGACTGTGGGCTCCCCGCGGAGAGGCAGGGATAACCTAATCATTTTTGGTATCACATGGTGAACCTACCAAGGTAGCTGCCACAGGGTGAGTGCTAGGGAAAGAGTCGCTGAGTAAAATAACAAGGAAAATCACAAAGCCCTTCTTCCTGCTTTTGGCCACCCAATAATTTGGAGATCATGAATGATAACAGGAGGTGCAGGACCTCAGCGTGACTCTGCCTCTGGCTCCAGCTGATCCAGTAAAGCCCATCGGGCACAAGAAACACGGAGTCTGCCATACCTAGAGGCTATCACTAGCACTGTAGCCCCAGGGTGAAGCATCACAAAACAGGTACCCGTATTGGGGGATTCTCAAGGCAGTGGCTCTTCAGAGACCCCTGGGAAAAAGGAGCAGTATTTGAAGGTTCCAAGGGACATAAAAGTGACCTAGGAAGCCTCCCTTGATTCCTATTTTCCTCAGCCTCTTTGGGTGTGCGGTGCACTCATTAAACATTTTAACAGCATTCAGAGACACTATTTTCTTCCACTTCCGAATGAGGACCTCAAGGACACCCCAAAAACTAGTATTTTTTTTCTGGGCCCCACACTCCAGAGCCCAGTGAATTGTCACATTCTGCTTTATTCCAAGTCCTCATCTCCCCAAGTCTTTAGGCCTCTCTCTTCTCTGAAGGACCTCTTGAAATTGAAAAGCCTCTTCTTAGAGTTGCAAAGCGCAGTGAGTTACCAATGAAAAGCCAAGGCGAGGAGACACTTATGAGTATCTGGAATCCTTGATATTATTCCCTTCAAGTACCCCTATTTATGAAGGAAAAAACGGATTCTTTCTTTCCCGTAGCCTCTCTTTATATCACATGGGGTGGTGGGGGGAGGGCATAGCTCATTTTAGTTCCAGGTGCCCACAGAGGTGGGAGTCACAACCCCAGTCCTGTCCTCTTGAAACAGTTGGGGAGGTCCCCAGGCCCGGCAGAACCCAGGAACCTGGAGGATCCTTCAGCCTATGCTGTCAGCTCCTGGAAGTGTAGCTGTGGGGAGGATGCCTCTGCCTCATGGCAAAGCTGTCTCTACTATTTCTTCCCCTTTTGTCACTTCTCTGGTTTCCTCTTCCCTAACCTCCCCTCCATGATCTCCACTTTAGAAGCTTGCGTGTGCGTGTGTGGTGTTTGTGTGTGCATGTCTGCACACCTATGTGAGAAGTGGAATAGTAGAATGCCCGGGTAGAAAGTAGAGCACAGGGTTTGCCAGGACTTAGGGGCGCTCATTTCCAAAGCAAATCTGACGGGTGGGGTGCATGCAAAGACTAGGAAGCTGGCTCCCTCCATAATACTCTGTGTTCTGCCCAATTTCTGCGATCTGGACCAGTCTTTGGCTTTTTTGGGCCTCAGTCTTCCTGTTGTAAAATAAGGTGTTGAACACAAAACTGTATAAGCACATGTTCAGTGACGACATGTTGTCATGTTCAATACCAGAAAGAATATTAGGATGGGGTGAGTTTGGGCAGACTTATGTGTGCATAGGTGCTCAGGGCTCTGGAAATGGCCAATGCAGGTAAGCATAGAGCACGGCGCAGCCAGGTTTTTTTATGTAGGGCTAGGGGATGAAACAATGCACCACGGGCTCTGCTCTTGAGGCTGGTCCCACAAGAATTTATCACGTTCAACCAGCAACTGTTTGATGCATTTCATGTCCTGTGAAGCCCACGTCCATCCCCATTACAGTGAGGGGCACAGGGTAGTAGACCTGTAAAATAATATCTTTTGCCTTTTTTTTCTTTTTAACTGCATAGATATTTCTTTTTTCTCTTTTTCTGTTTTGTTTGTTTTTTAACTAATTTTTAAGACATCTTTACAGGTCGGCTGTGGTTCTTCAGACCTTTAATTGCAGCATTTCGAGAGGCGGAGGCAGGTGGATCATTAGAGGTCAGGATTTCAAGACCAACCTGGCCAGCATGGTGAAACTCCGTCTCCACTAAAAACACACACAAAAAAACTAGCCAGACATGGTGGCCCATGCCTGTACTCCCAGCTACTCAGGAGGCTGAGGTAGAAGATTTGCTGAAACTTGGGAGATGGAGATTGCAGTGAGCTGAGATTGCACAACTGCACTACAGACTGGGTGACAGAGTGACACTGTTAAAACAAAAAGAAAGAAGATTGAGATCTTTGTACAGTGTATGTGTGAGCCCCTTTGTAATTTCATGGGTTGCAAATATTTATTCCAATTTTGGAACTTCTTTTCTTACTGTGGGGTTCTCCTTAAGTTTGGTTTGGAGGTTATTAGTGTTTTGTTTTGCTTTGTTTCTATGTACTTTCTCTCCAAATCGATTTATAGATT
This sequence comes from Pongo abelii, assembly GCF_028885655.2. Lineage (NCBI taxonomy): Eukaryota > Metazoa > Chordata > Mammalia > Primates > Hominidae > Pongo > Pongo abelii. The sequence goes on along the minus strand of NC_072000.2, from coordinate 753,736 downwards.
TGCATTTTCACAATACAATATTTTGGCAAAAATTTGTGAAAGCTGTCTAATCAATTTAAAAATTTTAAATACATATAAAAAATCAGAGAACTGTAAAAACTGTCCTGAAGAATAACAAAGCTTGTGAGCTTACAATGGTATATATTCAGACTTAGATTAAAGCTATAGTAATAAAAGCTATGTATGTTAGTAATGCCAAAATAGGCACAAAGAAAACTAGAAAAACTCGAGAGTCCAAGTCAGACCGACACAATTGGATATTTTGTATATTACAAAAGAGGCACAGAAGAGCAGTGGAGAGAAGACAGTCTTCTAGGTAAATAGCCTTGGGTCAACTGGTTATTTATGTGAGAAAGAAATACTATCTTACATCATTAACAAATTTCAATGATAAGTTGATTTTAAATTTTAAGGTGAAGTTGAAAACAATATTTCTAGTAGATGACATCGATAAATATGTTCATGACCTTGGCACAGACCAAGATTTCTTAGGACACAAAGTGCATTAACCATCAAGACAAAAATATTATAAATTGGATCTTATTAGAATTAAAACCTTCTCTTCATAGAAATTAAACCTTCAGGAGAGTAGAAAAGAAAGAACAGAGTGGAAGTCTACATTTGCCATATATTTATGTGGCAAAAGCCTTATATCTAGGTTATTTAACTAAATACGATCAATTAATAAACAACGATGCAATACATTGAACAAAATTGTCAAACATGTGACTAGGAGTTCCACATACAGAACCGAAGGGCCAACAAGTAGATAAACATATCCGCATCCTTATGCATCAGAGCAATGCATACTACAAATACAATTTAATACCACTATGCAATAGTTAACATTTTTGAAAACTGATAAAATTAAATACTAGTGATGATGTCAAGCAACTGGAAGTTTCTTATACTGTTCTGTGTGTAAACTGTTATAACCATATTCAAAAACTTCTGGGTAGTATCTCCTAACTTACATGATGTACTTAACCACACTCTAGGACCCAGCAACTCCGCTATTAAGTATAATAGAAATGCCAGCATAGTTTGCAATGCAGAAAAGTACTCGAAGCAGCATTATTTGGTACTTTTCCAAACTGAAAACAAATCAAATGTGCATCAATAATAAAACAACTAAATAAAACAGCTACGCATTCCTTTATAAGGGTACATTATTCAGATATAAAATTAATTACAGACATATTAAAATGTACAAAAATCGCTCAAACACAATTTAATTAGATTTAAAAATCCTACACGAGCAACCAGATAATAGAAAAAAGAGGCATCCAAATAGAAAAAAAATTGATTTCTCTCTCTCTATTTGCAATATGAGTCTCTATGTAGCGAATGCTAAAGCCTCTCCAAATATTGCATTCTCAATTTCTCAGTTACCTATTTTTTTGGTTTTCAGCTAAAGTAATTTATTCTTCTGTATAATTTCACCTTCTTAATAAACCCCAGGGCTAAAAAGTGAGAATAAAATACTTGTATGCTTCTTGTTCCCTCATTATGAAAACTTGTCTGGATGAAACCGATACTGTCCTAGAGAGTTGGCATAGACAGCATTTATTTCCATTCTCAGCAGGGATGTCTGCAAGAAAGAGGGAGTTTCTGAGAAGCAGCCAGGTGCCCCATACATATGGGGAATTCTCAGCAATGTTAGGTAACCACCACGAGCATTTTCATTCTGGTTAGACGGGACTCTGGATGGTTGTATGGGAAAAGAGTCAAACTCTAAGGGAGTGAAATACGACATTGCAAAGCTTTATACATTTACCCGGGGAGGATTTAGTGTGTTAAATTATGTGCAAAACACTGCACAAAAGGCAATTAAAGTGAAAATTATTAAGGCATTATCTTTACTTCGGGAAACTCACACTATCAGATTCTCTGAACCACAAAACTTAACAAGAACCTAGTAAAAGCTTGTTCAGAGTGGAGAGAGGGTGGGGGCAGGAAGGTAAGTTTAAAAATCAGGCTGGGTGGATGAGATAATTACCCCTGGTAATGCACTGGAAGTATGGATGGGTTTGGGATGGGTGAAGACAAAACAATCTCAGCAGAGGGTGCAGATAAATAAGGGCAGATACCCAGGAGGTTTATGCAGGACGTTTATGCAGGAAGGTTTATGCAGAAATGAGTTTGCTGGACTGGGGAGAGTGACAGTAAAAAGCAGAGGATAATAGGCCTCTGTGGTGGTCAGGGACTATGAGGTGGATTAGTTGGAGGTTACAGTATCGGTGAGGTACTTTTGAACAGTACGGTGTGTAAATAAGAGAAATATTTTGGAATAATTATGTAGCAACGGTGGTTAAGACCAATAGAAAGTCAAAGTATTACATAAATATGGTTTTTTCTTATTATCCCACACAAGCCTTTAGCTTTTCATCTTAAACTGAGAAAGGAGTGGTTTTCTGAGATGTTTTTAAATTCCCACAGGCAATCTTTACTCTGTGCTGCCTTTTAGTAAAAGTTTGTTTTAACCAAATCTAAGAAGTTTGAATACATTTTCTTGCTCACAATGGTTTAGTGCAACCTCTCATAGCTTCTGCTAGTTTTCAGAACATTTAATGTGATGCTCCTGACAGCCCAAAAGTCTTCCCTTGTGCAGAATAAACCAGCATTGATGGAAATAATTGGCTGAGTGTCAATACTCCATGGAGGGGTGCTCCGCTTGCTAAGGCTCCCTCCTCTGTGCTATGAAGTATTCCCTTGTGCAGAAAGAAACCAGCATTGATGGAAATAATTGGCTGAGTGTCAATACTCCATGGAGGGGTGCTCCGCTTGCTAAGGCTCCCTCCTCTGTGCTATGCCTTCTACACCATGGTTGTCCGCTGCAGTTGGAGCTTGGAAGGAGCTCTGTGGGTCTTGTCAGCACACAATAGGTGCCCAGTTAGCATGGCCAGAATCAAGCTGCTCCCTCTCACCATTTCTTTCTCCATTTGACCCTTGTTGGGAATGGAGAGTTTTGCAACTGATTTCAGCTCAGGGTTGAAGTTCAAATCTCAGCTGATACTTGTTGCGTGTTGACATTTCTGAGAAGAATTTGGGAGAATAAAACTTTAAAAAGGGGCTGGCCAGGGACGGTGGCTCATACCTGTATTCCTGGTATATTGATAGGCTGAGAAGATAGGATTGCTTGAGGCCAGGAGTTTGATACCAGCCTTGTCAACATAGTGAGACCCAATTTATACAAAAAACTTTAAACATTAAAGAAGTTTGGCCAGGTGTGATGGTTTCCAACTGTAGTCCCAGCTGTGTGGGAGTTTGAGGCAGAGGATCACTTGAGTCCAGCAATTCTAGGCTGCAGTGAGCTATGATCATGCTACTGCACTCCAACCTGGACAACCATGCAAGATTTTTCAAAAATAAAATCTTTTATTATTCTTCACCCCTATAATCTCTCCAGAACTGGCGCACTATGTGGCAGAAAGAAACAAACTCCCCCAAGAGTTTGGTTCTTGCTTAAGATTTGGTTTATTGCTGCTTGGCTGCTCCCTCGTGTCCTCATTTTGTATAAAATAAGAACCTCCACATCAAGTGGAGGTTTTCCTCAGCAGAGGGTCTCACCAAGGCCCCAGGACTGGCACTTTAGGTGGAGGCTTGCTTTTCAACCTCTGAATAATAAAAGACACTAAAATTGAGAAAAGATTTCTAGACACCAGCTTCTTAAAAGGAGCATTCAGTCAGAAGATAAGAAGTGGTCATTGGAAAGGTGACCCAGGCTGAGTGGGGAAGTCCACCAGCACATCTGAAGACTGACCTAGGGGTGGGTTTCCCTGATGTTCACCCTTTCTGCCCTCCATACATTCCTCTACTTTTCCCAAACTTCCCTCTACATTCTCCAAATTTTCTAACCTCCCATGGCTTTCTTGCCAGGGAGTCTAATGAAATAAAAGCTTTAAAATTGGTTGGATTTTAAAAATAATTTTCTTGATTCTTATAAGGAACTGACACATAATTAGAATATCAATCCTTGAAAGGTTTAGAAAGTAAATCGAGTGTAATTTGACAATTACCTTGTTTGGTTCCTAATTAAAATAATTTTTTTTTTGAAACAAGGTCTTGCTCTGTAACCTAGGCTGCAGTGCAGTGGTGAGATCTTGGGTTATTGCAACCTCTACCTCCTAGGGTCAAGCGATTCTCATGCGTCAGCCTCCGAAATAGCTGGGACTACAAGTAGACACCACCAACTAGGTAATTTTTGTGGTTTTGGTGGATACGGGGTTTTGTCATGGTGCCCATACTGCTGTCAAACTCCTGGTCTCAAGTGATTCACCCGCCTCGGCCTCCCAAAGTGCTGGGATTACAGGCATGAGTCACCGCACCTGGCTTTAAAATTTAAAAAATTAAAGGTAATTTTAAATTACTCAGAAATAGCCAGAATTAACCATTGAATACTCTGAATCTTTTTCTCATGCCTAAGCCTTTCTAATCTTTCTATTTAAACTTAGGATTTGACTCGGTTCTAGTGTTTTAAAACCTGCTTTTTTCCTTCAAGGAAATGCAGATCATCTCACAGGCCAATAGACATCACGGACTTTCTGATGCTTAGTGGCTGCCTGGTTGTTTATCTATGACCGTCCATAATGTACTTAAGTAACACCCTCTTGATGATGTGGTTAAGTTGTTGAAATTGTCTTCTCCTTTCTGAAGCACTATGTGGAAAAAATTAGATCTTAAAAGAAACACACAGACCCATACCGCACCCATCCTTTGAACTTCACTACTGCTTATTTAAAGAGATGCTTATTCCTGACTAAGGTCCTACATTACACTCTCTGTAGAACTTTTGGAAACTAAAAAAGTACAAGAGAATCAATAAGGCAATTCAATTTCTCGCAGGATCCTGATTCCTATAAGAAACACGTCAATTCTTATAATTCGGCATATTTCCTCTCAGTAATCTTTCTGCACATTTTAAATTTTAAGCTCCAATGTATAAGTTTGGTTATACCTTTTAATGTAGGCCTTTAATTAATATGTTTAATGGTATATCTTCTCATAAGCACTTCTCCATGTCATCAAAAAATTCTTTGTACATCCCATTTTTAATACATATCTGTAGCTCCAAAGACGCATACCTTGTTTACTCTTCTAATACCCTATTATTGGAAAAATTTGTTTTTCCAATTCTTTGAGTTAACAAACTGGTTAGAGTTAGTATTTTGGTCCTCATTTAAATTTTCTAAGTGTTGCCTTTCTGTAATTGGCTAAGTGACTGTTACAAGGAGAAGAGCCCTCCTGCAGGGGTGAGTCCTGGGGTTGAGGCCTCCCTGAAAAGTGCCTCCCTTGTGGCAGGTCCCCATGTGTCTTTCTAACATCAGCACAGTCAGACCGAGGGTGCTTGTAATTCTGCAATGGTAACCCCTCTTGAATCTTCCTTGAATTCAGGTGCAACTGATCTCCTCCATTGTGGATACCAGGAAGTAGGCTGTAGAGCATTCTGTGACCCTGAAGAATGACACGATGTCCTTGATAAAGCAGGTGGAAATTCCTGAAGAAAAAACAATGTTTTCTCAACAGCAGAAGTAGATGAAGAGTCTATTCAATGACTGGGTCATGGAAAACCCAGTTTTCTACAGGTTGATGCTGGCTTCCAGGCAAACCCGCACCCTAGGTGTATGACAGAGGCCTCAGAAACACAAAGGAGCTTATGAAAAATGAGTGCCAGGTGGCAATGAAGCCTCAATAACTTCCACTGGAACAGTAGGTAATAACACTCTGGAATTGTTTGCATCTCCTTGCCCATCCCCTGACTACTGACTACAACTATGCAACTCAATTGTATGCAACTACAAATATAGCTATAATTATGAAAAGCGCTGAGATTGTAAATCACAAATACAGAAGACTATGAATATAGATAAGAACAAAAACCACAAGCCTTCTAAAGGGTGTATACCATGTAACAGCAGCTCTCATTAACTCATTTTTAGATATCAAGGAAATAATAGCAGGAATGTTTTATGTTCACATTCCAAACAAAACCTAGTATCATCCAACATCAGTTCATTTATTCCTATTTTACTAATATTTGTTTTACTCTATCTTGTAAGCACATATGCTTCTCTGCTAGAATTAGAGAAATAACTTAGTCCAGTGATAGTGTCTCAAAGTTATATAGGTCATTCTATCAAAGCCTGTTTATAAGAGTACTTGGCGCAGTTATTTCTGTGGGTCTCTGAGACACTCCTATTTGGTTGAAAACGAAGCCTTGTGGCCTGGAACTGATTTGCAAGCACTTTTAGGAAAACAAAAGTAAGCTATGCCTACAGGAATGTAGTTGGTCGATACCACTATAATGTTGTTTTATATCATGCAAACGGCACTAACACTTTGACAAATAGAATTTTATTATGTACACTGAGGGCACTGGAAATTTTTTAAAAACTTTAAATATTTTCTGGATTATTTATGTGAATAACAATTACGTAAAAAATTTAACCTAGGGGAAGATAAGCATATGTCTGATTATTTAACTTAACAAAATGCAAAATAAGCAAATACCCATTTATGATAGTAGGACATAAACACTTTGTTCTGATACAAATATCAAACAGAAAATGTAAGTAAGAAATAGAAAAAAATTGACCTGTGTATGTTGATTATTTATATGTATGTATGTTACTATGCAAAATTATGTAATTTTTAGTAACTTAGATTATGTAAATATGTATTATATTTTAGGCAGCAGCAAATATTAACACAGTTTTTAATGTGCAGCTCAGATAATAGTTGATGATTACAATTTATTAATATTAGCTACTTACAGCAAACGGTTATGCAAACAGAAATTCTAAAATTAATTTTGTATTAACTTTGAAAATTTTAAACTATTTTCTACAGAAGTTTTTAAATTACAAACAATAAAATAGAAAGTTTATAAAAAAAGAAATGCTATAAGAAATAGTTGGATTTTGATTCCTTAATTTTTCTAAATATTAGTACTTGGAGCTTCACCGTTAATAGTTCCAATAGGCTACACAAATTTTTTCCTCAGTAAAATGGCAAAACAGAAGGCATTCAATTTTTAAATATATGATGCAATTTTATTACCATTTTTTCTATATAAATGACTCAAATTTAGACCAATAAAAACAGAATTTCTTCTTTGAAATTTCAAGAGCTGAGCTGAACTGGGAAGAGCTAAACTGCTTGATATCAGAGTTGGAAATTAAAGCAAGAGGCCCACATCAAAGTAATAGTTAAGCCTTTTTGTCTTCCTTTCTGTGAGTGTGGTAAGCAACAGGCAACATCACATGAAGCACCGACTCCTCATTGTTCCATTTTTCCCTCATGGAGAAGCACCAGGAAAGGGTCAGATGGATCAGCGCAAACATGGGGCACTGTCTCACTGCTGAGGTGGCCCCTCATTAAAAACAGGCCTGCAATTTTGTGGAAAAGGCGGCAGGAGAGCGTAGAGGAGAATGTATGATATGAGCAAGAGTAAAAACATGGAGTATTCATAAGAATGTATAAAAATTATTATCAAAGTTCCATTTCTTCTCCAGAAACAGGGATCTGAACAAAAGTTTCTGAAGAAGGCCTCGACCAAAAGCCCCTCAGGAAGGTGTCCCTGAATCTAAGTGATGGGACTGGGAATGAAAATCTACATGTGAGCCTCAGTGGCCAAGATGTCCGGTATTGTTTATTTCAACCCCGCAGAAACTGCAAAGCACTGACTTTTATATACTTCTCCTAAACGCACATGTCAGCAGCAGTGTGACAACCAATGATTTCAAAGATGTAATGTGGGTATATCAGAATTTCTGGCAAAAATTTGATAATCTTATCTTTTCAACCTGAATTAACCATATATGATGAGAAACTTCAAAGGCATCTACCTCCACAAATAATTTTTCAGGAAAGAATAAAGAAGCAAAGCTGTAGAATAAAAATTAGACTAGATGTTGATGCTACCTTTTGGAATTGCTAATAAGGGAAGCACACGTTGTTAGAAATGAACATGTCTGATTGGTGCGTATAATGTCACAGCAGCATAGATGCAGGAGTATTTGGATCTGACTATGTTATCTAAAACAAGAATCCTTACATTTACAAAAGTTTAGAAAAAATAGGTTAGAGTAGTTAGTGGAGGTGGTGTTTCTCCTCTTTGGTTGATTTGGGAATTAACACCAATCCTCATATTAGTTTCTGGTTCATATGTACACCCTTTGTTTTAATCAGGACAATTTAGATAAATATATTGACTTAATCATTTCAGGTGTCTGCAAAGGGAGCATTGTTCACATTACAGATATCTTTTCAGTGGAATAAAATACCTCTACACAGAATCTTCAATGACCCCATCATTTGAGGTCAGTCATTAATAATAAAATGAAATCTACTATTCTTTTTAAGATATACAAAGCAAAAGTCATCAAGATCAAAGTTATTCAGTAACAAAATACTAATCAAAATACGGCTGTACCATTAGCTCTTAATAAATCTCAAAATTGTATATATATTATAGAAATAATATAAGTAGTTATAATGATTAAATATAATAGAGGAAAAGTTTAAAAGTAAGAAAAAATAAAGTATATTATGAAAATAATTAGGTAAAAATTTTAAATGTAAAAAAAATTTCAACATAAAGGATAGAATAAATAGAAAAATTACATAAATGAAAAAAGGAATTATGAATTAGAAGGTAGGATGAAGTGAATATTTAGGAGTCCCAATAGGGATAAACAAATAAACAATATGAAAAATTAAAATACATAAAAATCTAGAATAAGTCATGTAGTTTAAGTACCAGTTTAAATAAATAAAGTGGAGTGAATGTCAAATAGGGAATAAAAAATATAATTATTAAAATAATTAATTATAATAGCTTAAAGGCATACCTATTAAAAGAAAAACAATAGTTAAAAGCATAATACCAAAATAGAGAAAATCACATAAAGCCATCTAAGATAAGATTCAAATTAATTATAAAGCAATGAAAACAAACCTATTTCTCAATGTGTGAATAAGATCAAGAATCCAGTAGATTATGGTCTTCAAAGTTCTGAGGGAAAAATATGTAAATTTAAAATTACATATATTTCAAAAGTTATTTTCAGGATTGAGGAAAAATGTGCCTTAATACACAAAAGCAATGTAAACTGAGTATATTTACCTCAGTAAAATGCATTTAAAATTTCCTGAAAATTTAGTTTATGAAGAAAAATACTCTTCCTGAGAACAAACATTGAGATAAAATAAACGTGCAAACATCTAAATAGATCAAAACAATATATATATATTTTTATTATTATTATACTTTAGGTTTTATGGTACATGTGCGCAATGTGCGGGTTAGTTACATATGTATACATGTGACATACTGGTGTGCTGTACCCACTAACTCGTCATCTAGCATTAGGTATATCTCCCAGTGCTATCCCTCACCCCTCCCCCCACCCCACAGCAGACCCCAAAGTGTGATGTTCCCCTTCCTGTGTCCAGGTGTTCTCATTGTTCAATTCCCACCTATGAGTGAGAATATGCAGTGTTCGGTTTTTTGTTCTTGCGATAGTTTACTGAGAATGATGATTTCCTATTTCATCCATGTCCCTACAAAGGACATGAACTCATCGTTTTTCATGGCTGCATAGTATTCCATGGTGTATATGTGCCACATTTTCTTAATCCAGTCTATCACTGTAGGACATTTGGGTTGGTTCCAAGTCTTTGCTATTGTGAATAATGCCGCAATAAACATATGTGTGCATGTGTCTTTATAGTAGCATGATTTATAGTCCTTTGGGTATATACCCAGTAATGGGATTGCGGGGTCAATTGGAATTTCTAGTTCTAGATCCCTGAGGAATCGCCACACTGACTTCCACAAGGGTTGAACTAGTTTACAGTCCCACCAACAGTGTAAAAGTGTTCCTATTACTCCACATCCTTTCCAGCACCTGTTGTTTCCTGACTTTTTAATGATTGCCATTCTCACTGGTGTGAGATGGTATCTCATTGTGGTTTTGATTTGCATTTCTCTGATGGCCAGTGATGGTGAGCATTTTTTCATGTGTTTTTTGGCTGCATAAATGTCTTCTTTTGAGAAGTGTCTGTTCATGTCCTTTGCCCACTTTTTGATGGGGTTGTTTGTTTTTTTTGTTGTAAATTTGTTGGAGTTCATTGTAGATTCTGGATATTAGCCCTTTGTCAGATGAGTAGGTTGCAAAAATTTTCTCCCATTTTTTATGCTGCCTGTTCACTCTGATGGTAGTTTCTTTTGCTGTGCAGAAGCTCTTTAGTTTAATTAGATCCCATTCGTCAATTTTGGCTTTTGTTGCCATTGCTTTTGGTGTTTTAGACATGAAGTCCTTGCCCATGCCTATGTCCTGAATGGTAATGCCTAGGTTTTCTTCTAGGGTTTTTATGGTTTTAGGTCTAATATTTAAGTCTTTAATACATCTTGAATTGATTTTTGTATAAGGTGTAAGGAAGGGATCCAGTTTCAGCTTTCTCCATATGGCTAGCCAGTTTTCCCAGCACCATTTATTAAATAGGGAATCCTTTCCCCATTTCTTGTTTTTCTCAGGTTTGTCAAAGATCAGATAGTTGTAGATATGAGGTGTTATTTCTGAGGGCTCTGTTCTGTTCCATTGATCTATATCTCTGTTTTGCTACTATTACCATGCTGTTTTGGTTACTGTAGCCTTGTAGTATAGTTTGAAGTCAGGTAGTGTGATGCCTCCAGCTTTGTTCTTTTGGCTTAGGGTTGACTTGGCGATGTGGGTTCTTTTTTGGTTCCGTATGAACTTTAAAGTAGATTTTTCCAATTCTGTGAGGAAAGTCATTGGTAGCTTGATGGGGATGGCATTGAATCTGTAAATTACCTTGGGCAGTATGGTCATTTTCACGATATTGATTCTTCCTACCCATGAGCATGGAATGTTCTTCCATTTGTTTGTATCCTCTTTTATTTCCTTGAGCATTGGTTTGTAGTTCTACTTGAAGAGGTCCTTCACATCCCTTGTAAGTTGGATTCCTAGGTATTTTATTCTATTTGAATCAATTGTGAATGGGAGTTCACTTATGATTTGACTCTCTGTTTGTCTGTTATTGGTGTAAAAGAGAAAAACCACATGATTATCTCAATAGATGCAGAAAAGGCCTTTGACAAAATTCAACAACACTTCATGCTAAAAACTCTCAATAAATTAGGTATTGATGGGACGTATCTCAAAATAATAACAGCTATCTATGACAAACCCACAGCCAATATCATACACAATGGGCAAAAACTGGAAGCATTCCCTTTGAAAACTGGCACAAGACAGGGATGCCCTCTCTCACCACTCCTATTCAACATAGTGTTGGAAGTTCTGGCCAGGGCAATTAGGAAGGAGAAGGAAATTAAAGCATATTCAATTAGGAAAAGAAGAAGTCAAACTGTCCCTGTTTGCAGATGACATGATTGTATATCTAGAAAACCCCATTGTCTCAGCCCAAAGTCTCCTTAAGCTGATAAGCGACTTCAGCAATGTCTCAGGATACAAAATCAATGTACAAAGATCGAAACAATATTAACACTGTGTCAAATTATACACCATGTGTGATATATCCATATAAACACATTTATGAATGAATAAAAGAAAATGTTATCCCAAGTGTTATAATAATTAAAAGAGTAAATTTGGTAACAGATGACTAAATAAGAAAAATAATTCTTGCCCAGGTTACATTTGATTTAGCTTTAGTGGGGTAGAGCCAGTCACTACTAATACAGAAGCTGGTAATCCATGAGAGGAAGAAAACACATAGTGTATAACTAAAATGAGTGAGTTTGAAATTCACCAACCAGTAGGTTCTGGGATTAATGGCAATGGCTTGTAGTATGTTCAAAGAGCAGGTGGTGCACGGGAAGAAGCTGCTCATTATCATGTTAAGATAAACAGCAGGCTTCTATTTGAGGCCAATCTAGAGAACATCTTCCCAATTTATGTCTGTAGAGAACAAGTTTGTCATGGTAGGAGCATCACTATTTAGATGAAGACCTAGTTACTGATGCTCATGTGACAGTACCTGCGCTTGCAACCCAAAAAACAGGCAAAAATCCAGAAGACAGGAAGGAACATGACAGAGATTCCAATTCTATGGAATAAAAAGCACTTTTATAGCACTACTATTTGAAGATGTGCCCTTTATCAGAAAAGTAAATGCATATCTGGAAAAACAAACAGGACAGCAAACAAAGTCTCTTCTTAGAAAATCTCTGTGATTATGTCAACCAAGACCACCACTCTCCTCAGTGCTGATCATCATGGTTACCTCAATCAAAAAGTCCTGAGTCATCCCTAGAAACCCTATGTGAACCATCCCCCCAGCCTGCTCTTTCCTTCACTTCCCATAAACATCAAACATGCAATGATGCCACTGAAGCCCCTCTTTTTGTACTTTTATTATCTTCACTTTTCCTGAACAGTTGTAAGTGCCATGTGTCCTGGAAATTTTTAGTTTATTGTTATATCTTCTCTTAAATTACACAAGATCATGGACAATGACTTATGAACATTTGTATCTGCACACTTGTTACAGTGTTAGGTTAAGTTTTATAAAAATGTGAGTGACTGGAGATAAGTAGACAATCCATTGGTCATTTTTTTTCACTCTATGAATTAATGCGAGGTGGAGAGAAGTTATAATGTGTAATTGACCGAGCTTTCTTCATCAAACGTTTTAATAAGAGCAGTAATCTATTTATGAGCATAGAGTACTGCTGACCTAAACACATCCCGAAAAACCACACCTCCCAATACTGCTGTTTGGGGATTAATTTTCAACATAAAGTTTTAAGGGATACAAAAACATGAAAACTATGCCTTATGTCCCGATTTTATTTTTAATTCCACACAAAATACAAACATTCCATCTACTAGATTCTATAATTCTAAACTCTCTCCAGAATCAACTTTAAAATCTAACTTCAAAGTCTTGTCCAAACCTCATATGGGTGAAAGTCAAGGTATAATTCATTCTAATGCAATTTTTTTCTTTAGCTGTGGATCTATGAAATCTAACATGTTGTGTGTTTTTGAAATACAATGGTGGGAAAGGCAAAGGACAGACATTGCTGTTTCAAAAGGGAGAAATAGGCAAGTAGCAATAAATAACAGGTCCCAAGTGTGTTATTAAAAATACAAAAGGCAGGCCATGCACGGTGTCTCATACCTGTAATCCCAGCAGTTTCGGAGACCAAGGCAGGTGGATCACTTGAGATCAAGAGTTCAAGATCCACCAGGCAATATAGTGAAATCCCTTCTCTACCAAAAAAAAAAAAAAAAAATACAAAAATTAGCCAAGCCTGGTGGCACTCACCTTTGGTCCAAGCTACTTGGGAGGCTGAGGCAAGAGAATCATTCTAGCCTGGGTGGCAGAGGTTGCAATGAGCTGAGATCACACCACTGCACTCTAGTCTGGGCAATAGAGTGAGAATCCATCTCAAAATAAATAAATAAACAAACAAAATTAACGGACAAAAACTGCTCAGATTTGAAAAAAGTAATGGACAAACACACTCAAGAACTTTAGTGGACTTTGACCAGCATAAATTTAAAGAAACCAAAGTGAGACACAATATAAAACTGTTAAATATCTCTAAGAAAAAACTTCAAAAATTTCAAGAGAAAGAAGATTAAACACATAGAATTTAGGCCCACTAATACTATCAACAGATGTCTTTAAAGATATTTTGCAGTTCAGAATTTGGGATGATACACTCAAGTTGAAAAAAAGAAGAGAAAAATTACCAACCAAGGACATTATATATGGCAAAACTCTCCCTGAAACATGAAGGTGAAATTAAGATTTTTTCAGATAAACAGAAGCTGAAGGAGTTTATGACCACTAGGTTTGTTCTTCAAGAACTGCTGGAAAGTCCTTTGAGTTTAAAAAATGAGAGTACCAAAAAAGCCATACAATACTATAAAACTCTGTTGTAAAGCAAATATATAGAGAAATATAGCATCCTGTATTATTGTGATGTTGGTAAGTAATTTTAATTCCCTTATAGAATTTGACACAAAATGTACAAAAATATTTTATATGTATGTTAAAGTATACATCATAAAAAAAGGCCTAATTTGTGACATCAAGAACAACGTGTGTGTTGGGAAAGACAGTCACGTAAAAGACTGGAGTTTTTATATGCTGCTGGAGACATCATCAGATTAAACTAGATTGTTATAACTTTGAGACGTTTCATGTAATCTGCATAGTAGTCACAAAGATAATACATGCAGAATGTAGACAAAAGAAAAAGAAATAAAAACATATTAGTACAAAAATTAATTAAACAAAAAGGAAGACAGCAAGAAATAAAATAAATAAAAGAACTACAAAAGAAACACAATATAATTAACAAAATGGCAGTAGTAACTCCTTAACTGCAAATAATAACCTTATATGTAACAATGTTAAATTCTCCAGTAACAGACACAAGGTCACTGAAAAAATAAAAATAGAAAATCAAATAAATTCTGGTTATAAATTGTTTATAAAAATAAAAATATAAAATCAAATAAATTCTGTTTATAAATTGTTTATAAAAATAAAAATATAAAATCAAATAAATTCTGTTTATTTAATGATAAACATGGATTGAAAGTGCAGGGATGGAAAATTATATTCTATATAGTAAACAAATCATCCTAAATAGCAACCAAAATAGAACAAAGTTGGTCACATTTACATTAGATGATTAGACTTTAAGCAAAAAACTGTCATAAAGACAAACACAGACATTATACAATAAAGATAAATCTCCAAGAAGATATCATAATTAAAATATGCACATGTATCAGCAATTATTCCAAACACATAACACAAATAATGAAAGAATTAAAAGGAGAAATAGGCTGAGTACAGTGGCTCACGCCTGTTTGTAATCCCTACATCTTGGCGGGGGCTGAGGCAGGAAGATGGTTTGAGCCCAGGAGTTGAGACTAACCTGGGCAAGACAGCAACACTTCGTCTGTGTAAAAAACAAAATTATAAATAAAAATAAAGGGAGGAATAGAGACCACCACCAAAATGATAGGAGACTTTAATAACGGAGAGGACAACCTGGCAGACCAAATGAAGACAGAGGATTGAGCAAGGAGTGATTCAACCAAATCCAACAGAATTTTAGAAACTGTCTTCTCAACAACAGAATGCACATGCTTCTGGTGCGCACATGGAACATTCTTGAGACTATATCACAAATCAGACCACAAAGAAATCAATTCACGAAAATTAAAATCATACGAAGTATGATTTACAATTAAAATGGAATGGAACTAGAAGTGAATACCAGAAGAAAAATTTAAAAATTTGTAAATACATAAAAATCAAGTAACATGCTCCTAAACAACATTATGGTTTAAAGAAGAAATCACAGTGAAAATTTCAACATAACTGGAGACAAAGCATAACAAAATTATTAAATACATATAAAGCTTGTATTCAATTGTAGTAGTAAATGTGTACATTTAAAAAAATCTATCTAAATCAACCAGTAAATGTAACCAAACATAAGTAAAGAATAAAAATTTCAGTAGTTATAAATAAATTACAATTAAAAGCCATAGAAAAATCAATTAAAGTTTGGTTTTATTGACAAGATTAAGAAAACTGACAGTTAGATTAAAAGAAAAAAAGAAGATATCTCAAATAATTAAATTCAGAAATAAAAGAGGAGCTATTACTACTGAAGCCATAAAAGTAGGAAAAGAAGAGATTATAAAAGTTTAATTCCAAGTATATGCCAAAAAAAGTGATAGGCTAAGAGATATAGACAAATGTCTGGAAATATAGATTATACTAAAAATAAACCATAAAAA
Source organism: Pongo abelii (assembly GCF_028885655.2). Taxonomy (NCBI): domain Eukaryota; kingdom Metazoa; phylum Chordata; class Mammalia; order Primates; family Hominidae; genus Pongo; species Pongo abelii. The sequence continues at coordinate 737,912 of NC_072000.2, read as the reverse complement.
GATCTGAATAGGCATATAAGTAGTAACAACAACCTCCCCTCAAAAAGCCCAGGCCCAGATCACTTCATTAAATATATTTTTTTTTCAAAATGTTAAAGCAGGGTTAACGCCAACCCTTCTTAAACTACTTCAGAAAAATGAAAAAGAGAAAACAATTTCCAACTTATTTTTTGAGCCCAGCATTAACACAACACTGAACCCTACAAAGACACTAAGGGAAAAAAAATACAACTACAAATCAATTTTCCTGTTGACTATTGATGTAAAAATTCTCCTCGGAACATTAGAACACCAAATTCAATGACATACTGCAGGGATTATACACCATGACGAAGAAGGAGTTATCTCTCCAATGTAAGTATTGCTCAACACATGTAAATCAATTTTTTTTTATTATTATTATACTTTAAGTTCTAGGGTACATGTGGACAAAGTGCGGGTTTGTTACATAGGTTTACAGGTGCCATGTTGTTTTGCTGCACCCATCAACTCATCATTTACATTAGATATTTCTCCTACTGCTATCTCTCCTCTAGCCCTCCAGCCCCTGACAGGCCCCGTTGTGTGATGTTACCTGCCTTGTGTCCAAGTGTTCTCATTGGTAAATTCCCACCTATGAGTGAGAACATGTGGTGTTTGGTTATATGTCCTTGTGATAGTTTGCTGAATATGATGGTGTCTGGCTTCATCCAAGTCCCCGGAAAGGACAAAAACTCATCCGTTTTTATGACTGCATACTATTCCATGGTATATACTTGCTGCATTTTCTTAATCAGTTCTATCATTGATGGACATTTGGGTTGGTTCCAAGTCTTTGCTATTGTGAATAGTGCTGCAATAAACATACGTGTGCATGTGTCTTTATAGTGGCATGATTTATAATCCTTTGAGTATATACCCAGTAATGGGATCGCTGGGTCAGATGGTATTTCTAGTTCTAGATCCTGGAGGAATGGCCACACTGTCTTCCACAATGGTGGAACTAATTTACAATCCCACCAACAGTGTAAAAGCCTTCCTATTTTTCCACAACCTCTCCAGCATCTGTTGTTTCCTGACTTTCAAATAATTGCCATTCTAACTGGCGTGAGATTGTATCTCATTGTGGTTTTGATTTGCATTTCTCTGATGACCAGTGATGATGAGCATTTTTTCATGTGTCTGTTGGCTGCATAGTTGTCTTCTTTTGAGAAGTGTCTGTCCATATTCTTTGCCCACTTTTTGATGGTGTTTTTTTCTTGTAAATTTGTTTAAGTTTTTTGTAGATTCTGGATATTAGCCCTTTGTCAGATGGATAGATTGCCAACAGTTTTCTCCCATTCTGTAGGTTGTCTGTTCACGCTGGTGGTAGTTTCTCTTGCTGTGCAGAAGCGCTTTAGTTTAATTAGATCTGATTTGTCTATTCTGGCTTTTGTTGCCATTGCTTTTTGTGTTTTAGTCATGAAATCTTTGCCCATGCCTATTTCCTGAATGGTGTAGCTTAGAATTTCTTCTAGGGTTTTTATGGTTCTTAGGACTAACATTTAAGTATTTAATCCCTGTTGAATTAATTTGTGTATAAGGTGTAAGAAAGGGATCCAGTTTCAGCTTTCTATCTATGGCCAGCCACTTTTCCCAGCACCATTTATTAAATAGGGAATCCTTTCTCCATTGCTTGTTTTTGTTGGGTTTGTCAAAGATCAGATGGTTGTAGACGTGTGGTGTTATTTCTGAGGCCTCTGTTCTGTTCCATTGGTCTATAGATCTGTTTTGATATCAGTACCATGCTATTTGGTTACTGTAGCCTTGTAGTATAGATTGAAGTCAGGTAGTGTGATGCCTCCAGCTTTCTTCTTTTGCTTAGATTTTCCTGGTGAAATGGGTTCTTTTTTGGTTCCATATGAACTTTAAAGTAGTATTTTCTAATTCTGTGAAGAAAGTCATTGGTAGCTTGATGGGGATGCCATTGAATCTGTAAATTACCTAGGGCTGTATGACCATTTTCACTATATTGCTTCTTCCTATCCATGAGCATGGAATGTCCTTCCGTTTGTTTGTATCCTCTTTTATTTCGTTGAGCAGTGATTTGTAGTTTTCCTTGAAGAGGTCCTTCACATCCCTTGTAAGATGTATTCCAAGGTATTTTATTCTCTTTGTAGCAGTTGTAAATGGGAATTCACTCATGATTTGGTTCTCTGTCTGTTATTGGTGTATAGAAATGCTTGTGGGTTTTGCATATTGATTTCTTATCCTGAGACTTTGCTAAAGTTGCTTATTGGCTTAAGGAGATTTTGGGCTGAGACGGTGAGGTTTTCTAAATATACAATCATGTCATCTGCAAATAGAGATAATTTGACTTCCTAATTGAATACATTTGTTTCCTTCTCTTGCCTGATTGCTCTGGCCAGAATTACCAACAGTATTTTGAATAGGAGAGGTGAGAGAGGGCATTCTTTTCTGGTGTCAGTTTTGAAAGGGAATGGTTCCAGTTTTACTGATTTAGTATGATATTGGCTGTGGGTTTGTCATAAATAGCTGTTATTATTTTGAGATACATTTCATCAATATGTAGTTTATTGAGAGTTTTCATAAGGAAAGACTGTGAATTTTGTCAAAGGCCTTTTCTATATCTATGGAGATGGTCATGTGGATTTTGTCATTGATTCTGTTTATGTGATGGATTATATTTATTAATTAGTGTATGTTGCACCAGCCTTGCATTCCAGGGATGAAGACTACTTGATCGTGGTGGAGAAGCTTTTTGATGTGTTGCTGGATTCCATTTGCCAGTATTTTATTGGGGATTTTCACATCGATGTTCATCAACGATATTGGCCTACAATGCACTTTTTTTGTTTTGTCTCTGCAAGGGTTTGGTATCAGCATGATACTGGTCCCATAAAATGAATTAGGGAGAATTTCCTCTTTTTCTAATGATTGGAATAGTTTCAGAAGGAATGGTATGGTACCAGCTCCTTTTCGTACCTGTGGTAGGATTCACTCTTGAATCCATCTGGTCCTGGATTTTTTTGGTTGGTATGCTATTAATTATTGGCTCAATTTCAGAGCCTGTTATTGGTCTATTCAGAGATTCAACTTCTTCCTGGTTTAATCTTGGGAGGGTGTATGTGTCCAGGAATTTATCCATTTCTTCTAGACTTTCTAGTTTATTTGCATAGAGGAGTTTATAGTATTACCTGATGGTAGTTTCTATTTCTATGAGATCTGTGATGATATACCATTTATCATTTTTTGTTGTGTCTATTTGATTCTTGTCTTTTTTCCTCTTTATTAGTCTTTCTAGTGGTCTACCAATTTTATTGATCTTCTCAAAAAATCACCTCCTAAATTCATGATTTTTTAAGGGTTTTTTTGTGTCTCTATCTCCTTTAGTTCTGCTCTTATCTTTCTTGCCTTTTGCTTGCTTTTGAGTTTGTTTGCTCTTGTTTCTCTAGTTCTTTTAATTGTGATGTGGAGCTGTCGATTTTAGATCTTTCCTCCTTTCTCTTGTGGGCATTTAGTGCTATAAATTTCCCTCTACACACTGTTTTAGATGTGTCCCAGGGATTCTGGTGTTTTTTGTCATTGTTCTCACTGGTTTCAAAGAACATCTTTATTTTTGCCTTCATTTTGTTATTTACCCAGTAGCCATTCTGGAGCAGGTTGTTCTGTTTCCATGTATTTGTGCTGTTATGAGTGAGTTTCTTAATCCTAAGTTCTAATTTGATTACACTGTGATCTGAGAGACAGTTTGTTGTGATATCTGTTCTTTTACATTTGATGAGGAGAGCTTACTTCCAATTATGTTATCAATTTTAGAATAAGTGCAATGTGGTGCTAAGAAGAATGTTTATTCTATTGATATCGTGTGGAGAGTTCTGTAGATTTCTATTAGGTCTGCTTGGTGCAGAGCTTAGTTCAAGTTCTGGATATCCTTGTTAACCTTCTGTCTTGTTGATCTGTCTAATATTGACAGTGGAGTGTTAAAGTCTCCCATTATTATTCTGAGGTAGTCTAAGTCTGTGTGTAGGTATCTGAGGACTTACTTTATGAATCTGGGTGCTCCTGTATTGGGTGCATATATATTTAGGGTAGTTAGCTCTTCTTGCTGAATTGATCCTTTTACCATTATTTAATGGCCTGCTTTGTGTCTTTTGATCTTTGTTGGTTTAAATTCTGTTTTATCAGAGACTAGGATTGCAACCCCTGCTTTTGTTTAATTTTTAATTTGTTTTGCTTTCCATTTGCTTGGTCGAACTTCCTCCATCCCTTTATTTTGAGCCTATGTGTGTCTCTAAATGTGAGATGGGTCTCCTGAATACAGCACACTGATGGGTCTTGACCCTTTATCAAATTTGACAGTCTATGTCTTTTTATTGAGGCATTTAGCCCATTTACATTTAAGGTCAATATTGTTATGGGTGAATTTGATCCTGTCATTGTTATGTTAGCTCACTGTTTTTCCCGTTAATTGATGCAGCTTCTTCATTGTATCGATGGTATTTACAATTTGGCATATTTTTTGCAGTGGCTGGTACCAGTAGTTCCTTTCCATGCTTAGTGCTTCCTTCAGGAGGTCTTTTAAAGCAGGCCAGGGGGTGTCAAAATCTCTCAGCATTTGCTTGTCTGTAAAGGATTTTATTTCTCCTTCACTTATGAAGCTCAGTTTAGCTGGATGTGAAATTCTGGGCTGAAAATTATTTTCTTTAAGAATGTTGAATATTGACCCCCACTCTCTTCTGGCTTCTAGGGTTTCTGCTGAGAGATCTGCTGTTAGTCTGATGGGTTTCCTCTTGTAGGTAGCCCGACCTTTCTCTCTGGCTGCCCTTAACATTTTTTCCTTCATTTCAACCCTGGTGAATCTGACAATTAGTATCTTGTGGTTCCTCTTATCCAGAAGTATCTTTTTGGTGTTCTCTGTATTTCCTGAATTTGAAGGTTGGCCTGCCTTGCTACATTGGGAAAATTCTCCTGAATAATATCCTAAGGAGTGTTTTCCAACTTGGTTCCATTCTCTCTGTCACATTGAGGAACATCAAGCAAACGTAGATTTGGTCTTTTCACATATTCCCATTTTTCCTGGTGGCTTTGTTCATTTCTTTTCACTCTTTTTTCTCTAAACTTGTCTTCTCACATTATTTTATTAATTTGATCTTCAATCTCTGATATCTTTTCTTCCACTGGATTGAATCAGCTATTGAAGTTGTACATGTGTCACAAAGCTCTTGTGCCATGGTTATCAGCCCCATAAAGTCATTTAAGGTATTCTCTACACTGCTTATTCTAATTAGCCATTGTCTGACCTTTTTTCAAGGTTTTTAGCTTCCTTACGATGTGTTCGAACATGCTTCTTTAGCTCGGAGAAGTTTGTTGTTACCAGCCTTCTGAAGTCTCCTTCTGTCAACTCGTCAAAGTCACTCTCCCCCCAGCTTTGTTCCGTTGCTGGTGATGAGCTGCAATCCTTTGGAGGAAAAGAGGTGGTCTGGTTTTTAGGATTTTCAGCTTTTCTGCTCTGGTTTTTTCCCATCTTTGTGGTTTTATCTACCTTTGGTCTTTGATGTTGGTAACCCATAGATGGGGTTTTGGTGTGGATGTCCTTTTTGTTTATGCTGCTGCTATTCCTTTCTGTTTGTTAGTTTTCCTTCTAACAGTCAGGTCCCTCAGCAGCAGGTCTGTTGGAGTTCGCTGGAGGTCCACTCCAGACCCTGTTTTCCTGGGTATCAACAAAGGAGGCTGCAGAACAGCAAATATTGCTGCTTTATCCTTCCCTGGAAGCTTCATTGAAGAGGGTCTCTCACCTGTAAGAGGTGTCTGTTGGCCCTTACTAGGAGGTGTCTCCCAGTTAGGCTACATGGGGTTCAGGGACCCACTTGAGGAGGCAGTATGTCCATTCTCAGAGCTCAAACACCATGTCAGGAGAACCACTGCTCTCTTCAGAGCTGTCAGATGGGACGTTTAAGTCTGCAGAAGTTTCTGCTGCCTTTTATTCAGCTATGCTCTGCCCACAGAGGTGGAATTTATAAAGGCAGTAGGCCTTGCTGAGCTGAGAGTGGCTTTACCCTGTTCAAGCTTCCTGGCCACTTTGTTTACCTACTCGGGCCTCAAAAATTGCGGATTCACCTCCACCTGCTCAGCTGCAGCATGAAGGTTAAACTCAGACTGCTGTGCTAGCAGTGAGCAAGGCTCTATGGTTGTGGGACCCAATGAACCAGGCACAGGAGAGAATCTCCTGGTCTGCCAGGTGCTAAGACTGTGCGAAAAGTGCAGTATTTGGGTGAGAGTGTCCTGTTTTTCCAGGTACAGTCTGTCATGCCTTCCCTTGGCTAGGAAAGGAAAATCCCCCAAACCCCTTGCTCTTCCTGGGTGAGTTGATGCCCTGCCCTGCTTCAGTTCACCCTCCATGAGATGAACTCACTGTCCAACCAGTCCCAATGAGATGAATCAGGTATCTCAGTTGGAAATGCAGAAATCACCCATCTTGTATTGATCACACTGGGAGCTGCAGACCAGAGCTCTTTCTATTTGGCCATATTGGAATGAGAGTTTAAATCAATCAATGTAATATATCATATTAACAGAGTAAAGATATAAACCACACAATCATCTCAAATAATGCAGAAATGTCAATTGACAATATTAATCATCTTTCAAGATAAAAAACACTCAATAAACTAGAAATAAAAAGAAACTAACATAACAAAAGATATGTAAATAACTCATCACCAACTGAGTTCAACAACTCATGCCTATAGTCCCAACAGTTTGGGTGGCTGAGGTGGGTGGATGATTTTTGGTCAGGAGTTCCAGACCAGCCTGACCAACATGGTGAATCCCTGTCTCTACAAAAAATGTTAACATTAGCTGGACGTTGTGGTGTGTGCCTGTAGTCCCAGCTATCAGGGAGGCTGAGGCATGAGAATAGCTTGAACTCGGGAGGTGGAGGTTGCAGTGAGCCCAGATCATGCCACTGCACTCCAGCCTGGGTGACAGAGCAAGATTCTAGCTCAAAAAAACAAAAACAAAAACAAAAAAACAAAAACAATCATCACGAATATTATACTGAATTCTGAAGTTTGGAAAGTTTGTCCTGTAAGATTAATTATAAGGCAAGATATTCACTGTTGCCACATATATTCAAAAATAGCAGTGAAGGTCCTGGCAAAACAACTAGGCAATGAAAAAAAGAAAAGATCCACATTCTAAAGGAAGAAGTAAAATTTCCTGTTACTTATGATATGATGTTATATACAAAAAATCCTATATGCTGAAAACAATACATTTTAGAACTAATAGTTGCATTTAGCAAAATTGCAGAATACAAAATTAAGTGAGTTTCTCTTCATTACAGTGTATAATGCAAGTTTTTAAAATTCCATTGAAAATAGCATTAAGAAGAATAGACTTTGGAATAAACAAGCAAAGAGATGTAAGACTAGTATACTAGAAGTTGCAAGATGTTGCTGAAGAAAAGTCACAAAGAATGGGGAAGATATTCTATATTTATAGATTAGAGAATTGAAAAGATATCTCATATTCATAAATTAGAAAACAATATTCTTGTCTATACTAATGAAATCAACAACAGATTAAATGCAATAGCTATATAAATCATAACAATATTTACTTGCAGAAATACAAAATTCTAAAACATATGATATCTCAAGACTGAAAATAGCCAATTAAACTTGTAAAAGCATGTCAAGTGGGGAGTCCTCACAATTTTTAAATCGAAAACTAATTGTAGTGCTGTTGAACTCTTTTCAAATGTGGTATTTTGTGGCCAGGTTCTATGGCTTATACGTGTAACCTCAGCACTTTGTGAGGCTGAGGTAGGAGGATTGCTTGAACCCAGGAGTTCAAACCACACTGGGCATCATAGTGAGAACACACATCGCTACAAAAAAAATGAAAATTAAAATTAACCTGGCAATGTGACATGAACCTGCAGTCTCAGCTATTCCAGAGGCTGAGGTGAGAGGATTGTTTTAGCCTGGGAGAGCAAGGCTGCAGTGAGCCACGGTTGCACCGGTGCGCCCCAGCCTGGATGACAGAGAACCTGTCTCAAAAAGTAAAAAGGAGAAAATCTAAAAAGAAACGTATTAAATCAAGACATGTAGACATAGTAAATAATAGAGACACCCCTCTCCATATAAGCCTTGTATATATGGTCAAAATGATCTTCAACAAGTGTACAAAGGCCAACCTATGGAGAGGAATAGCCCCCTTTAACAAAAAACGGTATGAAGACTTGCTATCAACAGGTAAAATATAGAAGTCAGAATTGTAGTTTATACTATATTTTTTTAAAAACTGAAAATGTGTAAGTCTGAAAGCCTTACACAAAAATATAAGGGAAAAATATTCAAAATTATGCCATGGAATTTGGCAATGGGTTCTTGAATGCCAGCAGCCCCACATCCCTGGAGCATCCATCCGCTCACTGCTTCCTGGTGCTGGGTCCATCCACACCTGTCGCGTGTGCTCTGAGGCGCACGAGCCAGGACACCACGCCGAGCACAGGGCACAGGCCGGGCGTTCTCGGGCTATTCGAGGGCAGTCTGTCCCCATGACCGCCTCAGGCGCCGGAGGGAGGACGGCCTGATCCGAGTCTGCGGAAGGAGAAAGAAGCTCGTTTCCTCAGCCAGCAGGGACACAAAGGCAGATGCGGGACACAGCGACACAGGGGTGGATGCCATAAAAATATACGGCATATATTTTGAAACATGACTGCAATTTGAATAATTAGAATATCTAAGAACTCCAAAGATTGTTATGCTGAAACTGCACCAAAATTCATCATTCCAGTGACTACAGGGAATTTTTAATAGTTGTTATTTTTATAATAAAATTAAACTTTAATGAAATAACTGACTTTCAAACTTCAGCCAGAGGACAAATATTCATCCAGAGGTATCAGTTCCCGGTTTCTGCTCCGGGTTCTCTCTGGTCTCCCACAGCCCCTCCTGCATCACCCAGGTCTAAGGGGCCACCTGGCCTGGCCTGCGTCCCCTCGTCCCTCCGCTTCCCCACCCACCTCCTGCAGTGCCCTCCTGGGGCAGGGGTGGCGAACCATCCAGACCGCGAAGCTCCCTCACCCAGGGCAGCACAGCTCCGCCCCTCTCCGCACCTGCCCAGCCCCTGGCAATGGAGTCGCCTGGGCCTGGCCTGCTGCCTGCCCCCCAATGCCTGCCCTGTGCCTGCAACGGCGACGCTGCCAACAAGAGGTGTCAGAGTCCGTGGCGCAACCCGCCCAGAGCGCAGGGTCCCACTCACCTGGGAGCGGGGGCACGTCCCTCCCGGTAGGCGATGGAATTAAGATTGTTTCCTTATTTATTTTACTTAAAACTGGTAGAATGTTACATTATATGAAGTACCCATGACTCTGTCAGTAAATTTGAGCAAACGTTTATTAGTTTTTTCAGTTTAAGTAGTTCTTTTGTTGCTATTATTAAGGTGAAATTTAACTTCTATCTGAAATCAGTAAGATGCAGAGAGATTTTAATGACAAGTGAATATTTTTTTCTCAGGGGGAACTGAATTATGAATTGAATGAATGAATTATGAATTAAATGAATGAATTCATTACCGAGGTAGAGAGGACACTAACCAATCGGTAGTTTTAATCAATCTGTATCCCCTCCCTCCTCCCTCTTTGTTTTTTGTTTGTTTGTTTGTTTTTGAGACAGAGTTTTGTTCCGTCGCCCAGGCTGGAGTGATGTGACGCAATCTTGGCTCACTACAACCTCCGCCCCCCGGGCTCAAGTGACTCTCCGCCTCAGACCCGCGAGTAGCTGGGATTACAGGCTCCAGACACGATGCCCGGTTAATTTTTGTGTTTTCATTAGAGGTGGGGTTTCACCACGTTTGCCAGCCTGGTCTCAAACTGCTGACCTCGGGTGATCCGCTCACCTTTTCCTCCCAAAGTGTTGGGATTACAGGCGTGAGCCACCAGTCCCGGCCCCTCCCGCCCCTCTGTATTATGACCATCTGTACCCAGCATTTAGCTCCCACTTATGAGAGAGAACATGCGGTTTTTTTTTTTTTTTTTGCTTTTGCATAAGTTTGCTGGAAACAATGCATCCATGTTGTTTCAAATGGCATAATTTTGAGTTTTTTATGGCTGTATAGTGTTCCATGAGTCTTTATCCAGACCACCACTGATGGACGACTGGGTTAAGTCTATGTCTTTGTGATTGTGAATACTGCTGTGATAAAAATATGGCTACATGTGTCTTTTTGGTAGGATATTTATTTTCTTTCGGGTATATACCCAGTAATGGGGTTACTGGGTTGAATGGTAGTTCAACTCTCAGTTCTTTAAGAAATCCCCAACCTGCTTTCCACAGTGGCTGAACTAATTTACATTCCTTCAGAAAGTGTATGAGTGTTCTCTATTCTCTAAATCGTCACTGATATGTGTTTTTCTTTTGACTTTTCAAAAAAATTCTGACTGGTGTGAAATGGTATTTCATTTCGGTTTTGATTTGCATTTCTCTAATAAATAGTGATGATGAGCACTTTTACATATGTTTGTTGGGTGCTTGTGTGTATGTCTTCTTTTGAGAAGTGTCTGTTCATGTCCTGTTGCCCACTTTTTAATGGAGTTACTTGCTGCTTGCTTGTTGATTTGTTAAGTTCCTTATAGGTTCTGAATAATAAACCTCTGTTAGATGTGTAGTTTGTGAATATTTTCTTTCATTCTGTGGGTTATCTCTTTACTACCTTGATAGTTTCTCATGTTGCGGAAAAGTTTTTCAGTTTAATTAAATCCCACTTGTAATTTTTGTTTTAGGTGCAATTGCTTTTGAGGACTTAGCCATAAATTATTTGCCAAGGCCATTATCAAGAAAAGTATTTCATAGGTGTTTTATAGCTTGAGATTTTACATTTAACTCTTTAATCCATCTCAAGTTAATTTTTGTATTTGGTGAAATATGGGGGTCTAGTTTTATTCTTCTGCTTATGACTAGCCAGTTATCCCCGCATTATTTATTAAATAAAACGTCTTTTTCCCATTGCTTGCTTTTATCAACTTTGTTAACGATGTGATGGTGGCAGGCATGTGGACTTAGTTTCTAGTACTCTAGTCTGTTCCATTGGTCTATGTGTCTGTTTTTCTAACAGTACCATGTTGTTTTGATTACTATAGTCTTCTATTATAGTTTGAAGTAATGTAATATGATGTCTCTAGCCTTAGTATTGCTTTTGCTAGGCTATTCAGACTTCTTTTAGGTTCCATATAAATTTTAGATGGTTTCTATTTTGTGAAAAATGACATTAGTAGTTGGATAGGAAAAGCATTGAATCTGTAAATCACTTTGAGCAGTATACCCATCTGCACGCAGATGATACTCCAGAATATGTTCTGTGGTTGATGAGTGAAGTGTATTGTAATTCCAAATGGTCAAGCATTGAATTTAAACGCAGAATTTCTTTATTAGTTTTGTGCATCAATGATCAGTCTAACACTGTCATTGAGGTGTGTTCCAATCTGTGTGCTCCAATGTTGGCTGCATTTCTATTTAGAATATATATATTGCATACATATCTAGAATATATTAAAATATATTTTACTTACTGGTACTTCACTCACTTTTATTAGTTGGATGCCATCATGGGGGCAGTTTGCCTCCATTCTCCTTCCCGGGATCTGGTGTCTCCTTCATGATTCTGGTGGATTGATATTCTACTTCTTAAATTAAAGCTCAGAGAGTTGACATTTATGCACTATTGTGCTATGTCCATGTGGCTGAAGCATGCTTAAAGTCTGTAATCCATCACCTTGAAAAAAAAAATTTAATCTAAATTTGAGTTTAGAAAAGGAAAATTTTATATTTTATTAAGTGGTTGTTATTCTCGAGCTAAAAGATTAATCTCATAAATACACCTATTTATCTTCAGTGCCAGAACCAAATAATTAATAGGTGCCACCAACACGTATCGGCACAGTCATATTGTTTGTGTTTTACTCTCATTTTGGATACAAGAATAGTAAGAAAAAAATTTACTTTAAGACACAATGGTATTCACATTATAAGAATTGTAGTAGTTGGCTCAAAAACTGGTGTCTTTCTCCAATGGATCCCTGGAGGTAGTTGGAGCTAATCTTGGACAGAAGAACACCACGGTTCCCATAGACTGGAGTTGAGAGATAACAAAAGATACAGTTAAATTTGAGCTTCAGATAAATAATAGATAAAATTTAGTGTATTTAGATTTAAAGTATTGCATACACATATTGCATGCAAGTATGCAGATGTCATAATAGAAAATTATTACTTTTATCACAATCTTGAACTTAAGTATATTCTATATGACTATTTGCTGAATCTTGTAGCTCCACCATGAAAATAATCATGGGTCTTGGAAAATATGATATGTACCTGGAGAAGTCATATAGAATTAAAATTTATAGAATTCATATAGTTTGGTCAGAGTGTAAACGAGTGTAATCAGCTCCTAATAAATACATTCGAAATGTAAAATCTGAATACAAACCTCAGCACTCACTGTAAGAAGTGACAATTAAGCTAGAGTGAATCACCTGACCACTCTCAGAAGACACATAATGCATTCGAGACCAGCCTGGCCAACATGCAAAACCACGTCTCTACTAAAAATATAAAAATTAGCCAGGTATGGTGGTGTGCACCTGCAATCCCAGGTGCTTGAGAGGCTGAGGCAGGAGAATCACTTGAACACCAGAGGCAGAGGTTACAGTGAGCTGAGATCACACTATTGCACTCCAGCCTGGGCAACAAAAGCAAGACTCCGTCTCAAAAAAAAAAAAAAAAAAAGGAAAGGTTAGATAATGCATATCAATGTGATCATTATTATGACTTCACTTTAGGCTATTCTCCATAGAATAAATTCCAAAGTATGTGATTATCATGGATAATGGTGGAGAAGATGACATAATTAATGAATCTTTATGTTATAGGTTATCTCTTAGGTATTAAATCTATGTTGGATAAAGAACATCTGAAGTGAGATTGCTATTATTTTGAAGATAATATCAAGTTATTTTCTTCAAGTTGCATTTGGTCACTGTGAGACAACTTACTGATGCGTGGAAAAATGCCAACCACCATGATTTACATATAATTTACATTACAAAATTTTAGAAGAGAAACCAAACTCTTTGAGGGATTTTAAAGAGGATTATTTTGAGCTTATATGAATGACTGTGGCCCAGGGAATCGCAGGTTTAAGGAGTCCTGAGAAACTGCATGCAAAGCAGTTGAATTAGAGTTGATTTTCCATTTTAGAGAGGGAGAAATTATAGGGGAATACATAAATCAATACACAGAAGGTATACATTTATTTGACCCAAAAAAGATTCTTTGAAAGATCAAGCCTTTCACTATATTGACTGAGTAAAATATGGAAGACTAATTATTAAAATAATAAATGAAAGCTGAGCCATTACTACCAACTTTACAGAAATACAAAAGGATTACAGGAGTATACTGTGAACAACTGTCTAACAAAAAATTAGGTGCCCTGGATGAAATGGAAGAATCGCTAGAAAGACACAAACTACCGAAGTGGCTCAAGAAGAAAGAGAAAATCTGAATAGACCTATAACCTAGGAGATTGAATTAGTACTTCAAAGCGATTAACAAATAAACATTTATGACCAAATAGCTGCATTAACTGCTGAGTCAACCTAACATTTAAAGAAGAATTAATCCCATTTCTTCTCAAACTATTCTGACAAAATATATGAAGAAGGAATACTTGCTAATTCATTTTTTGATAACAGCATTATCCTTATACCAAAGCCAAAGAGAGCACAAAAGAGAGAACTACAGCACTATATCCCTTATGAATATATAAGCAAAAATCTCAGCAAAATACTAGCAATACTAGCAAAATACTAGCAGCAATATTGTATAATCAAAGGATTGTAAACTATCACCCTGTGAGATTTAACCCCAAAATGCAAGGGTGGCTCAACAAAAAAAAAATCAATCAGTGTAATACACTGTCACAGTAAAATGAATAAGCACGTGATTATTTCAATTGATGCAGAGAAATTGTTGATGAAATACAACACCTTTCTATAATAAAAATACTCAATAAACTAGGCATAGAAGAGATCTTCTGCAACATGACAATGGGATGTATAAAAAACCAACAGTTAATATCATGATCAATGATGAAACACTGAAAGCTGTTTTCCTAACATCTAGAACAAGACAAGGATGGTGCATTTGCCACTTGTATTCAACGTAGCACTGGCAGTTCTAGCCAGAGCAATTAGGCAAGACAAAGAAATAAAAAGCATCTAAACTAGAAGTAAAAAATAGGAGTAAAATTATATCTACACATGATCTTATGTGTATAAAGCTCCAAACAAAACACAAAACCGTTTATAACTAATAAAAGAGGCAGGATCCAAAACAAACATAGGCAAATGAGCTATATTTCCATATAGTTGTAAAGAACTATGAAAACATTTTAAAAATTCCATTTATAATAGCATCAAAGAATAAGTTATTCAGGCAGAAATCTAACCATGATGGTATACACAAAACTTTGCTGAAAAAAACTAAAGAGAGTGGAAATAACTGGAAAGACATTCTGCGTTCACGGGTTGTAAGACAATATTGTTAAGATGACAATACCACCTAAAGTAATCTACAGATTCAATGCAATGTCATCAAAATTCCAAAGGCATTTTTGCAGAAACAAAGAAACTTATTCTAAAATCATACAAAAACTCAAAGGATCTGACAGACAAAACAGTCTTGGAAAAGAATATTGGAAAACTCACATTTTTCAGTTTCACAGCCTACTACAAATCTACAGTAGTCAAGAGAGTGTGGTACTGGCATAAGACAAAAAGACTTTTAGACAAATAGAATAGAACAGATTTGAGATCCTACAAATTAGTGCTCACATATACGGTCAATGACTGTTCAACAAGGTGGCCAAGTCTAGTCAAGGGAGGAAAGAACAGTCTCTTCAACAGCTGGACGTCAGTGCACAAGAAAGAAGTTAGACCCCTACCTTGCAGTATATACAAAAATTAATTTTAAATTAATAAAAGACTTAAATGTAAGGACTAAAAATATGTAACTCTTAGAAGAAAACACAAGGTTAACCTTTATGACCTTTGAGTTTTAAATGTATTTTGAAATATGACAGAAAAGCACAGATAACAAAATAAAATACATGTAAATTAGATTTAATCAAAATCTAATTTTGATCGCCAGCGCGCCCAGCCTGAGGGCCCCCACGCTGTGCCTCCCGCCCACTCCTCCACCTGAGGGAGATCGGGGCCGCTGGCACGGGCACCCGGCAGTCACCCCATGCGGAGTTGAGCGGCGGGTTCTCAGTTCTCGCTCCTGTGCAGCCGCTAACGCCGGGCAGAATGCCTGGTTTGGCCACAGCCCCTGGGACACCTGGCCCTGGTTCTGCGATGCTGGGAGCGCGAGGGGGCTCGGGGGTTGTCAGGCAGCTGCTGCCTGCACACACAGAGCGACTGCAGCTTGGGCGCCCAGGCGGCGGGGAATGTTCTGGGTGGACTCTGGAATGCGTGCGCGCCAGGCCTGAGGACCCCCCTGGTGGTGCCACCTGCCCCGCTGCTGGGCCCCTCCCTGCGCCTGCGCCGGCGCTGGGCCTTTGCGAGGGCGGAGCTGCGTTCTCCTCAGCACAGACCTCGAGAGCATCGTGAGGGCCGAGCTGAGTTCTCTGCACAGACTTCGGAGATACAGCGAAGGAGGAGCAGTGTTCTCTTCAGCACATATCTGGGCGGGCGAGCGTGGGGCACCGCGAGGGCGGAGCTGCTTTCTCCTCAGCACAGACCTGGAGAGCATCGTGAGGGCGGAGCTGAGTTCTCTGCACAGACTTGGGTGATACAGCGAAGGCGGAGCGGTGTTCTCCTCAGCACAGATATGGGCGGGCGGGCCGGGGGCACCGCGAGGGCGGAGCTGCGTTCTGCTCAGCACAGACCTTGAGGGCACTGCCTCGCTTTGGGACAACTCGGGGCCGCATCGACGGTGAATAAAATCCTTCTTGTTTGTAGCCCTGAATAATCAGCGTCAGAGACCAGTTAGAAGGGTTCAGTATGGAAAACGGGAAACCAAAAGCCCCTCTGAATCCTGCCCACCGAGGTTCTCCCCAGCCAAGGCGAGGCGGCCGCAGTGCGAGATCCACACCGCTGCCTCGGAAGACAAATGCAGCATTCTTAATGCAGACATGACACCCAAAATATGACACCCCCATTCCTCATGTAACAAGCACCTGTAATGCTAATGCACTGCCTCAATACAAAAATATTAATATAAGATCCGCAATCCCCTCGCTGCCGTGCAGTCCTAAGACAGCAATCATAATAATCAACATTGACATAGTCAATACAAACGTAGTAACGAACCTAGGGTTAAGGTTGGTGTTAGGGTTAGGGGTTAGGGGTTAAGTTTAGGGTTAGGGGTTGGAGATAGGGGTTGGGGTCAGAGTTAGGGGTTAGGAGTCAACGTTTAGAGTTAGGGGTTAAGAAAGTTTAGGAGTTAAGGATTAGGAGTTAGGGTTGTGTTAGGGTGAGAGTAAGGCTTGTGGTTAGGGGTTAGGGTTAAGGATTAGGGTTAGGGGTTAGGGTTAGTGTCAGGGATTAGGGGTCATGTTTAGGGGTCAGGGTCAGGGGTCAGAGTCAGGGGTCCCAATCTGTGGGTTGGCTGTTTACTCTGCTGACTGTTGCCTTTGCCATGCAAGAGCTGTTTAGTTTTATTAAGTCCCAGTTATTTATCTTTGTTTTTATTACATTTGCATTTGGGTTCTTGGTCTTGAAATCCTTGCCTATGTCAATGTCTAGAAGGGTTTATCCCGTGTTATCTTCTAGAATTTCTATAGTTCAGGAATTGGGTTTAAGTTCTTAATCCATCTTGAGTAGATTTTCGTATAAGGTGAGAGATGAGAATCCAGTTTTATTCCCCTACATGTGGCTCGCCAATTATCCCGACATCATGTGTTGAAAATGGTGTCCCTTCTCCACTTTATGTTTTTGTTTACTTTGTCGAAGATCAGTTGGCTGATTATACTTGGGCATATGTCTAAACAAAACATGTATAGATCTGTATGCAGAAAATCGTGAAACACTAATGCAAGAAAATAAAGAACACTTAAATGAAGGGACTTGTTATATTAATGAACTGGAAAACTCAATGTGATAAAGACATATCTACTGATTTAACATAATGTCAATGAAAATACCAGCTGAATTTTTGGTAGATATAAATAAGCCGATTCTAAAATGCATGTAGAAAGGCAAAGGAACCAGAAGAGCTAAAAACAATTTTGGAAAAAAAGAATAAATTTGGAGGAATCAAACTATCCTGTCTTAAGATTTACTATCAAGCTACAGTAAATATGATATCTTGGTACTGGTGAAGAGAGACACACATAGATCAATTTAGCAGAACATGGTACAAAAATAAACCCAAATAAGTAGTGTTGGGATGGGTGGTCATTCATATGTAAAGAAATAAACCCCAACTTAACCATCGCATATTGTTAAAATGTTAACTCACAATAGATCACAGATTTAAGTGTAAAACCATAAAACTGCTAGAACAAGAGAAAATCTTCATGACCTGGGGCTAGGCAGACTTCTTAGATATGACATCAAAAGCACAATCCAAAAAAGATAACATTGATAAATCAGATGTCATTAAAATTAGAAATTTTGTTCTGCAAAAGACACTACTAAGAGAATGAAAAGACAAGCTGCAGGCTGAGAAGAAATATTTGCAAATCACACATCCAACAAAGGACTTATAGCCAGAATATATAAATAGCTCTCAAAAATCAACAATAGGAAAAATATAACCCAATATAAAACTGGGCAAAGCATGCATACAGACACTTCCGCAAAGAAGATATAAGGATGGCAAAGAAACAACAACAAAAAAGTAATATCTGCTGACCACCATTAGCCATTAGGGAAATGCAAATTAAACTCACAATGCTTAGAATGGCTAAAATAAAAAAATAAGGAAAATACTAAGTGCTGATGAAGATGTAAATAAACTGGAACTTTCTACATCATTGGTGAGAATGCAAAATGGTACAGTTACTACAGTTTGGCAGTTTCTTATAAAGTTAAACATGCATTTCCCATATGACCCAGTAACCCTACTCCTGGCTTCGTATCCTACAGAAATAAGCACAAAAAACTTACATGAATGTTTATATCAGCTCTATTCAGAAATGCCAAAAAGTGGGGGAAAATGTCTATCAACCAGTGAATAGATGAACTATGATATATCCATAAACTGGATACTTCTGTTAACCAGAAGTAAACAGAAATGAAGTATTGATACGTATAACAACTTGGATGAATGTCAAGAGCAATTTGCTGTGTAAAAGAATCCGGTCTCAAATCTTACATATAGCGTCAGTCCATTGATATGACATTCTCAAAAAGACAAAGCTATAGAGTTATAGTGCTTATGGTAGTTGCCAGTAGTTACAGGTATGGTGAGGGGTAATTATGAGGGAAGACATGAGCGGAGTTTTTGGGGTGATGGAAATGTTATTTTTCTGACTACAATAGTCATTACACAAACTATGCCTGGGTTGTAATAGAATTGTACCCAAAAAATAACAAAATAGTCAATTTTACTGTAGAAACAATTTTTAAAAACCTGTTTTAAAAACCTGGAAACACAATCTCAGTTATAAGGCATGGTCTATCAATGTTGCTATCATTTCTAACAATTTGTTTCTTAGGAATTTTTTTTAGATTATCAAAACATAACCAATCATTGCTCTTCAACTCTTCAACACTCTGAAATAGTTGGTGGATTATATAACCTACCAATATTAAGTGAGACTAAGGAATATATCCAGGGGTTATTTATATTCTATTTTGATACCTAGTTCCAATTCTACACTGCAAATCCTTGATGCCAGCTGTCTGTTGAGTAACTACTCTAACCATAAATACTTAACAACTTTGTACGATGTGCTGGACACATAGAGAAAAATATGACATGGTCCCAGAAATAGAATAACTTTCAGTGTATGGATTTAGATAAAGAGAAATAAGAAACAAGGAGCTATAAAACTTAGGCAAGGCAAACTCCACACTGGAACAAAAAATTCATCACCATCCTTCTCCAAGGTACAACTCTCTTGAGTCCCCTAGCGTCCTCAAGTAAGGACCATTCTGTAAGCTGCAAAGAATGAAAACCTTAGAGTAGCTGCTGGCATTTCCCTTTCACAGTCTTGGATATAAGCAATTTATGATCATCAATGTTTGACAATTATGACAATCAATCAAACAATATTATTCTAAGTCAATGTTAGAGATTTGGTTTAAAATACTGAAACAAAAAAAAAAGGGGACCAGGGAGTTGATCAGAGACTGGCAAATGTTAACAAAGCTTGAAGCTGGGTGATGCTTCCACAGAATTATTTTAGTCATATTACATTTGGCTATGCTTATAAATTTCCATAGTAAAGACTTAAGGGTAAAATAAAAGCTATGAAGCCTATTTGGTTAAACATGGGTAAAAATCCAAAAAGAAGTCTACTGGAAGAGGAAAACATTGAATTAATATTGTTATTGTTATATCTTGTGGTTAGCATAATTAAATTTTTTCTTTTACTCTTTCAATACTTTCTTAATCTTTTACAATATGCAATCATTTATATAATCAGAATATGAACTGTAAATATTTCAAATAAAATTAAATTACAGATAACTAAAAAAAAAAATCAAAAATTCAAAGCTCATTAACCTGGCTTTTACGGTCCTCTAGAAAAATCCAAACATGTCTTCTGAAGCTGACACTAAACACATCAAGAACTAAGGCAATGGATGGAAACCATCTGAATTCAAATCCCAGCTCGGGCTCTTACCACCTGGGTGACCTAAAGATAAACCACCTATGCTGTGTGACTCTTTGCTTATCTTTAAGATGAGAATGGTGGCACCCAACCCAGCCTCAAAGGGCTCTTGTGAGGATTAAATATGTTAATTCATATCAAACGCTTAGAATGAACAGCACTCAATGTTTAAATACTATCTTTATTACTCATGCCCAAGTACTCCCTCATTCGTTTCTGCATTTATTGAACAAATATCAGGGCATCTTTGAGCAGAATTTGCTAATGAATGAAGGAAATATCGTCTCCCCTGGGAAGAAAGGATGATAAGTACTACTCAGGTGAGACTCCGCTGCCAAGTGCTAAAGGGTCATTCCCTCCTTCTCCCTGCAGCCTTTTTCAAGAAGTCAAGGCTAAAGAAGGATGGAAGAAATCAGAACTCCTGCATGAATTACAGTGGACAGACCAGACAGCCCTGAGTGATCCTCTCCTAAAGAAAAATCTCTCAGTGATCAGAAAAGGGCCAGGGATACTCTCCAGCTGGAGCTCTGACCCCATCCTGGGTTCACAGAAGCTTTCAGGGAACTGAGTCCTTCTCAGAAAATTAAAAAGTGCTAAAAACAAGAGGTCCATCTTCTACCACCTGTCAGGCTCTGTTCCAAGTCTTTTTATTTAACTCTCAAAAGACTCCATTAGATAGATACTAGCACCATTTTAAAGAAAAAGAAACATAGGCAGAGAGATTAAGATATTCACCTTTTATTATACTGCTAGGAAATCGCAGAGCTGGCTGATGGTCAGGGGAAAGGGTTGGGGAAGTACAGAACCCAGGAGATCCCCAGTCCCTGCGATGTAGGATCCTGGACCCCTGGCTCTAAGTGGGGATGCGCCAGCTGCCCCACACTGGAGAAGGCTCATTCAAAGAAAACAAATCCCACCTTTCGCCGCAAGTGGATTCTCTTCCCCTAGAGCTACTGCCCAGTTGCTACTGGCCCCCAGCAAAATGAACATCAGTATGGACGGAAGGAGCAGGACGCAGAGCGGGGGGGGTCATCTTTCTGGGAGGAAAGAAGGCCATGGCCTAGCGTATCTTGGGCGGAAGTGGCTCTGCCTACGGAGACCTCCTGGACTACGCTTCCCAGAATTCCCGACGGGATCAGGGAGACGGCCTCAGCCTCCTAGAGCGGAAGTTACCGGACTACACGGGGCTCCCAAACTACACTTCCCAGAATTCCTAGGAAAACTCTCCACTTCTCTGCCTGCCTAGGACGCAAGTTCCTGGTTCCAAGCTGAGAGCCTGGATCATATTTCACATGTGCTGGTCCCAAAGGAATTCCTTAACTCCCCCTTCCTGGAAACGAAATGCCTCCAAAGACAGAGAGCTCCTATATATATTTCTCTGTTTTCCACAGAGGACCGTGCATGAAAGGCGCCTTTCCTGGCGCGTGTGTCTCTGACCCTCTGGACCTTCTGGACAATTCCCAGAATTTCTTGCAGGGCAGCACTTCCCCTTAAGTCGTCTCTTTCTCGTTTGGATAGTCAGTATTTGTATAGTCACTATTCTCTTTTGGTTAGCCCTCTAATTTTATACTGCTAGTCCAGCTCTACTGCCTTCTCCTTAGAGTTTGAATTTATTTTTCTTCAAACGCTACACAAACCCAAATAAACTCAACCAAAGCGGACTTTACCTACCTTCCTACCTACCAAGAAAATATCCCATAAAGGAGAGAACGGAGAGGCTTGCAATACAGGAAGAAAAAAAAAAAGAATTACAGAATGGAAGCGATGTGTGTGCTAAAAACGCAGGCACTTAAAGGAAATTGGGCTGATTTGTACTGGACACCGAATTTGAGGAATACAGGATCTCAACCTTTCTTTGACTGGATTGCTTTTTTATTCCATTTTGGTGTGGACACGTCTGAAACTGATAGTGCTGCTGCTATCTACCATAATGTGTTTGTTGCAAGATCCACAAGAACGTGGATGCCAAGAATCCACAAAAAGACAGATGCAACCATTGATGAGGCCATAAGCAGAAACAGCAAGTTGTTCCCACGATTTCTCTGCTTTAATAAGGCAAATAGTAGGGCTGTACTGATACAGACAAAATGTTACTATTATGGGAAGGAATAAGTCCCTTGTAAAACCTTGAAATTTTTTTCTTCTTTGAGAAAAATCTATCACCTATTTTCACCCTGCTCTTGATATAGCAAATATTGTACGTTGTCTTATGGAGGATGATTCAGGGAGGACAGTGAATGGGTTGACTCAATCCAGAAAAGGAAGAGGAAAATAAAAAGACATAACGACCAATCTGTGAAAATGCTCAGTGGCTTAAGACACTATTAAGAGATGAGACTATTTGATTCTTTATTTAACTCCTTTCCAAGGAAATGTTTTTGAAAATCCATACGGTTTACATATTAAAGAGGATCAATCTGATAATAGGTGACTTTTTTGATAAAATGAAAGGAAAATTTGAAAATAAAAGTTACAGAATAATACTTTGTATACTTCCACTTCCAGTAATAATAAAATGAGTAATTTGGAACAAACATCTAGCAGAGGAAAGGTGAGCAAACTTTTTAAATGTCAAAAGGCATCAAACGACAAGATAATGGAGAAATGGTGGGCCAAAATTCAGAAACGGTTGGGAGAGTCATGCATTTGGGGCTACTTTTCTCCTGGGGATGCTGGTCTAGTCTAGGATCTGAAAAGCCTAGAAGATCTGCAGCGCTTTTGACACCTATATGAAAATGGGGGAACAAAAGATTCTAGCAAAAACTAAAATGCACATCTTTTCAAGTGCATATAAGATTTGTACAAATGAGTAAAATGATATGAGATTTCAAAATACTGAAATACTATGTTTTCGAATACAGTGAAATTTGGCTAGAAATCAATAAAAATACAACTAAATGATTCATGTGTGCATTTAATAAATATTGCCTCATCTCCAAACCCACCATTCTTCACTCTGCTTTATGGAGCTGGAATGGGGGAATCTGCAGCCAATCTTTCCCGACCTCCACACCCCCAATCTGGTTCTGTGTTCGGCAACTATAGCTGAAGAGTATAAGGGTGGTGGGGGCAGGGAGACATACTATATCCTGTGCCTGCAAGCGAGCAGTACTTTTTCTTGTAGCAACTACCTAATTTTCAGTTTTTCTAACACTTAAATACCTATTTCATCTTGGCCCTTTATAAACATTATTAAACAACTTCCCAAAAACTGATCCTTAGATGTCTAACTCCTAAAACTGCAGGGCCCTCTTTCTGAGCTCAGAGACAGCAGAACCAGCTGATCACTGGCCTCTCCTTAGAGGTCTGAGTTTCAGGTGAGCATGACCTTCCTCCAAGCTTCTATGTTTTAGTAATTCCTGTCTCTTCACTTTGTTTCCTCAGACCTCAGGTGGTTGCTGCTTGCTGCAGTTGCTACTTCCTGCAGTTGTTACTTCCATCGTATATTAGAGTTTTTTTTTTTTTTTTTTTGACAGGGGGTCGCTCAGTTCCCCAGGCTGAAGTGCAGTGGTGCCATCTCGTCTCACTGCAACACCTGCATCTCGGCTCCAAGGAATTCTTCTGCCTCAGCCTCCCGTGTAGTTGGGATTACAGACATGCACAACCATGCCCAACTAATTTTTGTATTATCAGTAGAGATGAGGTTTCACCATGTTGGCCAGGCTGGTCTTGAACTCCTGACCTCGTGATCCACCCACCTCAGCCTCCCAAAGTGCTGGGATTACAGGCGTGAGCCACTGCATCTGGCCTGGACTTCTTTTTCTGCTCTTTCAGAAATCTAGCTACCAACTCTACAATATGCTAATTTTTCTTTTCAAATAATTGATAAGGTTTCTATCTTCTCAGTGGATCCTAAATTATAAACGTGTTTGGAAATTAATCAAACCACTTTTAAGTAATCCATAGGTAAAAAGTATGGCATTGAAATCTGGTGTCATCAGTGAATTCTACCAAATATTTAAAGAAGAAACCATGTTAGTCTCAAAATTATTCCTGAGAATAACAAAATAGGAAGCACTTTCCATCTAACTTTATGAGGCCACTATAATAACACTGACAAAACTTGTGAGAGGCTTCATTAGAATAGAAAATGACAGGTCTGGCTGGGCACGGTGGCTCGTGCCTGTAATCCCAGCACTTTGGGGGGCTAAGGCGAGCAGATCATGAGATCAGAAGATCCAGACCATTTTGGCTATCACAGTGAAACCCCGTTTCTACTAAAAAAAAAAAAAAAAAAAAAAAAAAGCCAGGTGTGGAGGCACGCGCCTGTATTCCCAGCTACTTAGGAGGCTGAGGCAGGAGAATCGCTTGAACCTGGGAGGTGGAGATTGCAGTGAGCTGAGATCGTGCCACTGCTCTCCAGCCTGGGTGACAGAGTGAGACTCCATCTCAAGAAAAAAAAAGAAAAAAGAAAGAAAAAGAAAATGACAGGTCTATCTCGTCATAAATATACTTTCAAAAATCATAAACAAAATGTTGTCAATGATATATAAAAGGGTAACACATCATGACCTAGGTATCAGAAACAGAAAAAGAAAGTTTACTTAATCACCCATTTGTCATAAGAAAATTTAGGCAACTAAGCAATAGTAAAGATCTACAAAAATGGCAACAAATATCAAAAGGAATAGTGAAGTATTGAAAACATTTCCTCTACGATGGGGAACAAGATAATGATGTCCACTCCAACCATTTCTACTAAATACCACATTTGCTCATTTATCCTGCAATCTTGCCAACTAATCTAATTAATTTTAATATTTTATGTGTAGATCTTTTGAATTTTATATGCATGCTCGTGTTGACTTCAGATCTGCAACAAATGTGGCACTGCAGCACAATGGGAACAGGGAAAATATTCAATACATGTTGCTGTTAAATTGAGTATTGTGAAATAAAACTGAAATTGACCTATACCTGCCACTATATGCAACAATCTAAGGCTGGTGGATTGTAGAGCTCAATTTGAAAAGCATTTCTTATGACACTTAAATCTACTCAGTGTATAAACCCATAAGAAATGTGTACCAAAATACACATAAAAGAATGTTCATAGCAGGATCATTCAACACAATGACATGCTGAGAATACTCCAGATGTCTATCGATGATAGTATGGATAAATTTTTTTTGTTATTTACACAAGGTAAGAGCAAGGACATTGAACAAACTTTAGCTGTACAGGCAATACCATGATGACTCCCATAAATATGTTGAGCAAAATAACTAGACAAACCCAGTAGATGCAGTGTGATTCCACTTGTGCGAAGTTCACTAGACATGCAAAATTCATCAGTAGGATGATTTTGGACACTTAAATAGTAAAAATATAAAGAAAAGCAGGGGAACCTTAAAACTTAGGGTAGTGGTTTGTTTTCATGGGGAAGAAAGCATCATGATGCTGTGAGAGTGGGGTGTGTGCAATTCTACCATGCTCCATTTTTGGTTGTGGGTGGTGATTATACAGCTGTTCATTTTATCTTCATACTTTCACATGTATATTTATGATTTGGACACTTTTCTGAATGCAAGTGATATTTCAATCCGTAAAAATCAATGATATATGACCAACAAACTGTGGTACATCAATACAATACAGTATTATTCAGCCATAAAAAGAAATGAGATATGAAGTTATGAAAACACATAGAATAACCTTAAATTCATATTGTTAATGGAAAGAAGCCAGTCTGTCACAGCTACATACTGTAATTCAACTATATGATAATCTGGAAAAGGCAAAACTAAAGGTCAGTAAAGTGATCAGTGGTTGTTAGAGGTTCAGGGAGATTAATTGGTAGAGCACAGGGTATTTATAAGCAGTGACACTATTCTGTATGATATGGTATGGTGGATATAGGAAGTTATGCTTTGTCAAAACCCATGGAATGTACAACACAAAGAGTAAGCCCTAATGTCAACCACAGACTTTACTTAATAATAATGTATCGATATTGGTTCATTCGTTGTAACAAATATGCCACACACATGCAAGATGCAAACAATAGGAGAAACTGGGCTGGGGAAAGGAGAGTATATGGGACATATTAATACTTTCTCTGCAATTTTTTCTGTAACTCTAAAACAGCTCTTAAAATAAAGTCTGTTTTAAAAAATCAATGATATATTTCAAAGAAAACTGAATATATGGCATAGAACTTTATTCAGAACTTAGAGGGAAGGGGTAAAAATAATAACGAACTCTATAATGAATATGAACATATTGATCAGGTGTATCTTATAAGCTAATGAGAGAAAATAAGGATTAGAGAAAGAAGCAGATTGTAATAAATAAATCATTAAGAGAGAATAAACAATTTATCCAAACGGGCAAAATCGCATATTGGAAGGAGGAGAAGAAGATGGAGGAGAAGTGGGTGGAAGGCCAGGGTGTGTAGGAGGAGAAGTAGGAGGAGGAAGAATAAGAGGAAAAGGAGGAAGAGACTCTTAGAGATGCACTTGTAGACACTGAGAAATTTTTTTAATGGTAAGGCCGAAGACTAAAGAATTGAGTCAATTTCAAAGGAATGAAAAAATAAGCTTTTGATTTTAATTATTGTCTGTAACATTAAAAGCAGTAATAAAATATAAAAATAATCTATGGGATTTTGAGATGAAAAGATTGATCCTGCTATGGTCAGAGAATGTTTTGTTCATGTCTACTATTCTTGGCATACAAGATTCAGTTGCGAATCACTTCTAAATTCTTTCTGGAAAATATTCTTCAAGACATATTACAGGCCTTTGGCAACAACACAGATAAAGCTTCCACAGACCATCTTCCTAGTTTATTTACATAGAAATACTGAATAAAATGTGAACATAAAAATATTTATTTGAATAGGGGAATGTTTGAGGGAATACATATTAAAAAAAAACAAACTGATTATTTATCTGTTCCATTATATCCCCCACTACCCACTCTCATTTTCTCTCCTGTGACATCAGTAGCCAGGTCAATCTGTTTAATGTGTGCCTGTCGTTGGTATGTCTTTTTGGCAAAATGTGTGGAATTTCGGATGCATATATATATCTTGTGTTATAAAACTGTTAAAATTTGTCACTCAAAACAATGTTTTTCTCAATATTTTATGAAAAAATATTTTTTTGAAACAGGGTCTTACCTTGTCACCTAGGCTAGAGTGCAATGGCATGACCACAGTTCACTGCAGCCTTGACCACCTGGGCTCAAGCCATCTTCCCACCTCAGCCTCCAAAGTAGCTGGGACTATAGGTGTGCCCAACCACACCTGGCTATTTTTTTTTTCTAAGATGTGGTCCCACTATGTTGCCCACGCTGGTCTCAAACTCCTGGCCTCAAGTGATCCTCCCACCTTGGCCTCCCAAAGTGCTGGCATTATAGGCAGGAGCCACTGTACCTAGCTCTGAAATTTTATGACATAAAGAAGAGTTGGAAGAATTATACAGTAGTCACCCATATATTCTCAGCTTAGATGCTAAAATTAGCAACATTTATGTCTTGGTCATCCATCTAGCTATCTTACTTATTACTTATCCATCAGAACATTAGCATTACCCGACAGATTCCCTCATGACACTTACCAGTCAGTCTCTAACCCCTTCCCCCAGTGGCAACCACTGTTCCACTTTTTCATCATAAATTTTACTAATTTTAGAATATGAAATATATGGAACCATATGGTAAGAACTCTTCTGCATTACAATTCTTTGAATATAGTGTTTTTCTGATCCATCCATGTTGATGCACATATCAGTTATTTGATCCTTTTTATTACTGAGTGATGTTCTATTGCATGAATATATGTCTTTAGAAACTTGCTTACATTTTAATTGTCTAAATATTTTTATGAATAAAGATCCTGCAGCATACTTATAAAAGTCTTTTTGTGGGCATATGCTTTCTTTTCTCTGGAATAAATATCTATGATTAGAATTGCTTGATGTGTTTAACTGCTTAAGAAAACACCAGATAATCTCCTAAAAGATTAATTTTACACTGTCTTCCAAAATATATGCAATTTCTGATTGTTTTGAATCCTAATAAGCATTTGCTGTTATCAGTATTTCTTTTTTGAGACGGAGTTTCACTCTTGTCATGCAGGCTGGAGGGCAGTGGTGTGATCTTGACTCACTGCAACCTCTGCCTCCTGGGTTCAAACGATCCTCCTGCCTCAGCCTCCTGAGTAGCTGGGATTACAGGCACCTGACACCATGCCTGGCTAATTTTTGTATTTTTAG
The DNA here is from genome assembly GCF_028885655.2 of Pongo abelii. Classification (NCBI taxonomy): domain Eukaryota; kingdom Metazoa; phylum Chordata; class Mammalia; order Primates; family Hominidae; genus Pongo; species Pongo abelii. Next base: position 709,857 of record NC_072000.2, on the reverse strand, counting down.
TAGAGATAGGGTTTCTCCATGTTGGCCAGGCTGGTCTCGAACTCCTGACCTTGGATAATCCGCCCACCTCGGCCTCCCAAAATACTGGGATTATAACTGTGAGCCACCGCGCCTGGCCTATTATCAGTATTCTTAATATCTGCCATTCTGGTGGTTGTGTAGTTGTATCTCTCTGCAGTTTTCATTTCCTTTTTCCTGATGAGCAATAATGTGACACTTCTTCACGGGCTATATTAACAATTTGTATGTCTTCCTTTGTAAAGTAACTGTTCAAATTTTGCCCATTATAATTGAGATGCTTGGCTCTTTAATATTGTATTGTACAAGTCTTTATATATTCTGGGTGTCAGTCAGTCTGAAATTTGGGCAGAGTTTAATGTAGAATAAGGGGCAATTCTTTGCTTGACATCTTTTTCCTAGGATTTCTTCCCTCACTTTCCAGGTCCTGTGGTCACCTCAATCTCTGTCATCTAGATCTTCATGCCAGTGGATACTACAGAAGCATCCACAGATTCAATGAAACAGGGATCAAAACTATTCAGAAAAAAATACAAATTAGCAACACAACAATAAAAATAACACAAATAAAAACGCAATACAGTATGACAACTATATGAAAAGGTTACATGAGTATATTAAGGCCATTTTACATAACAGACTTGAGCATCCACGGATTTTCATTTCCATAAGGGTCCCTGAATCAATTCCCCACCAATACCAAGGGACTACTGCATTCAGGATTTTTTCACCTAGTTCATGAAGGATATTCATCGGTAGTTTTCTTTCCTAATAATTTCTTTGTCTTGTTTGGTATTATCAGATTAATGCTGGCCTCATGAGACAAACTGGGGGTGGGTGAGTGTTCCCTTCTCTTTTTGCTTCTGGGTTTATTTAAAATTCACATCTTTACTCTTTAAATGTTGGAATCCACCAATGAATTAATCTCAATATTGGCTTTTTTATTTTTGTTGTTGGAAGTCTTTATCTATTAAATCAGTTTTGAAATATATATCAGACCAGGCAGGTGCAGTGTCTCAAGCCTGGAATCCCAGCACTTTGGGAGGCCAAGGTGGGCAGAGCACTTGAGCCCAGGAGTTCAAGACCAGCCCAGGCAACATGGTAAAAACCCATCTCTACTAAAGACAGAAAAAATTAACTGCGCATACATATATATATATGTGTGTGTGTGTAAAAATTTTATGTACACACACACATACATACATGCAACTATCTAGGATATCCGTCCTTTCTGAGTGAACTTTGGTAATTTGTGCCTTTCGAGTAATATTCCATGTCATGTAAATTGATGAATTTATGGACAAAGAGTTGTTTGTAATGTTCCCTTATATTCCTTTTAATATCTGCAAAATCTGTAATAAAGTTCCCTCCCTCCTGATTTTTGTTTTCTTCTTTTTCCCTGTAGGTGAGCCAGTTGAAAAGTTTATAACCTATATTGAACTTCTCAAAGAATAAGGTTATGATTTTGTTGATTTTTAAAAGTTGTTTTTCTGTTTCCCATTTCATTGACTTATGTAGCTGCCACAAAACTTCACTCTATCCTCTCCAGGACCCAGTACCCAGCTGGGCTCAATAATTAAATTAACATAACACAGATTAACAGGAGAACAGGAGGCAAATTTATTTAATACAAGTTTTACATGTGACCAGAGCCTTCATTACAAAATGAAGCTCCAAAGAAACAGTCAGTTATGTATACACTGTAGTGAAGAAAGAATAGTAAGTTGTTAAGAAGCAATTAGGCCAGGCCTGGTGGCTCACACTTGCAATCCCAGCACTTTGGGAGACAGAGACAGGAGGATAGCCTGTAGCCAGGAGTTTAAGACCATCCTGGGCAACACAGTAAGACTGCATCTGTACTAAATAAAAATAAATTAATTTTTTTTAAAGAAGCAACTAAATCATGTGGAAAGGCTTGAAAGATGTTATTTTAAGGTTGTCTGTACAGAATTCTTTTGGGCTTGACTTCTCATTTTGAGGAAATGTATATTGCTCCTTTTTTCCAGTATAAGGAGTGGATCTTCTTTCCTCCTTCCCACCCTCCCTCCTTCCTTCCTACCTTTTCCCACAGATGTGCTAGCAGAATGTGCTAATTAGTAAATATCTTCTGCTCTGAGAAGAGAGATGACACGGCAAGAAGAAGGATGCTAAGTCATACTCAGTTAAGGTTCTGCTGCTAGGAGCCGAAGAGTCATTCTTTCCTCATTCCTGTGACCATCTGCGAGAAATCAGAACTGTGTCTCCCTCCTGCACGAATCACAGAGGACATCCCCATACAATAGCCTGGAGTGATTCCCGCCCCGCCCCCCCACCCCCATCCCCACCACCACTTTTTTAAAAAGGGAATCCAGGAATCGTCCTGCTTCCTGTAGGGGTCAGAAAGAAGGGGCAAAATAGCACTGCAGGTGGAATTCTAATCCCCTCCCAGGCTCACAGAAGCTTTCAGGTAACTGGGGCTTCTTGGGAAATTAAAAAAAATTAATAAAATGAACCACACTTACCACCTTTCACTTGTGACTATCTCATTTAATTCTCCACTGAACTGCATCGGTTTGATACTTCTATTCCCCTCATGTTACATAAAAGGAATGCTAGGCACATACAGTTTGAATTACTTCCCAATTTCACACCCCTAGAAGGTGGCAGAACTTCCTGGTCAGTCCTGGAGTAGGAAGACAGTGCACAAAATACCAGAGATCCTCAACCCACCAAGACCAAAAGCTGCAAACTCGACAAAGGCGCACTCACCTGGGGCCCAACCCCATCTTCCACTGCTAGCCACGGATGCTCTTCTTGAAGACAAGGAGGGCCACCGCCAGGCCAAAGAAAACATTGCTGTCTCAGGACTCACTCAACTTCCTGAAAGGAATGCTGACCTCACTTTCATGGAGCAGAAGTGACTGTAGTTACCCACAATTCCTGGATTATAACCTCAGAATTCCCAATGAGATAATCGTCACAGCCACGCCCTCCTGTAGCGGAAGCCCGGCCGCCTACACAGAGCTCCAAGGTTACTGCTCCCAGAATCCTCGCAAAGAATTGGCAATGTCGTTGCCTTTCTCTGGCGGAAGGCTGGCTACTACTCTTTGAATTTGGAATGTATGTCATACAATTCTAGAGCAGAATGCAAAGTCAGCACTGTCTTCTTTGAACCAAAATGTCTCCAAAAACAGGATTCTAATTTTTATTTAATATTTCCCACAGAAGCCCAATCATTAAAGCTACCTTTCCTGGAACAAAAGTGTTTTTGACGCCGTGAATCCTTTGGACCATTTCCCAGAATCCTCTTCAGGTAGCGCTTCTCACCAGCGTTCCCCTTTTTATTTTGAATAACTAGGTTCAGTCCGAATCATTCTATCTCACTGGTCAAGCTCCGCATTCTTTTTCCTTATTCTCATTTTTTTTTCTTTCACAGGTGACAAAACAAATGTATTTGAACGCCCCTCCCACCCTGTCCCCCACCCATTTCCCTTTAGTAGAGAACACAGTTTAAAATGAAAAGGAGGCATAAATTATAAAAGGGAAGATATGTGTGAGCTAAAAATGCAGAACTTAGAAACTGGGCACGAAGGTAAGGAACACACGATCTGAAACCTACTTTGACTGAATTTTCTACTTTCATCCATGTGTGTTGGATGCATCTAGAACTCTTGGCGGTGTTATCTGATATCAGCTATTCATTCCATGATACAAGAACCCACAAGAAGGTCATGCAAAGTTTATTAAAGTATAAAGCAGAAGCAGCAAAAGCTTTTGGGTGTTCCTTGAGTTTAATTGTTCATTGTAAAACATGGCTCATGAGGCAAATGAAAGGAGGTGTGTTCATGTGGAGGAATTATTATAATATGAAAAGAGATAAATATATAAAAATTTAAAATTTCTTTTTGTTCAAGTTCAAATATCACATCACCCACTTCCAGGCTATTCTTATTATCATAAATACAATAATAACTGTATTTCATTCAAGTGAGTCGATTGAGAGTTGGACGCAAATCCAGAAAATCCAACAAATAAAAATACCCGAAGGGTCTGCTTACCACTTTTCTTCTGGACAAGAACTAAACATTTTCATACCTTTATATTATGAAGAATTTCAAACATTGATAGAAGTAAAGAGTGAAGTATTCCATCACCTCATCACCCAGATTCAGCAATTTTCAAGTGGCAGCACACTTCCTTTATCTATCAATATTGTCTTTCTGCCCTTTTTGTTATTGTAATTTTAAAACAAAATCATGACACTGTATTATTTTCCCCCTAAACACTCCCATGCATACTTCAAAGAATTACATTTTCTAATATAACAAAAATACAACTATCACACTGAAGAAAGTTAATAATTCCTTAGTTTTATTTTATACTGTACAAAACAAACCTTCAAAATTTCCAGTCATCTCAAAAATACCCATTCTTTGCATGTGATTGCTTTCTCTCTTGAGTCTCTTTCAATCTAGAAGAGTATCTCCCCTTTGATCCTCTTTAAATTCATGCTTTTGGCCTATAGAAGACATCAGGTCAGTTGTCAAGTAAGATGTCCCAAATTCTGGATTTTTAAAAATGTTTCATTATGCTGCCAGTTAACATTTTCTTGAATATCTCCTGTGGCTCTGGTAAACTACAATTTAGATTTAGAGAGAAGATGAGATTAAGGTTCATCGTTTTCGGCAAGAACACTTCCCCATAGGTAGGTTTATTCTGGCCTTGTTCAGTAGCATCACCTTCTCCTTAGTGCAGATCACACCACATTCTTCAATATTACTGTTTCCTACAGCACCTAAGATACTACACCTCAATCATGCACACAAATGTCCATTACAAGAAGAACAAGATTCAAAGACTTAGAGGGAAAAGGTGAAGATTTTAAGAATCAAAATTTTTTCTCTTCCAATTGCTAATCTCATCCTATTAAGCATCCATAGTCTTGCAAAGTGTGAAAGAAAAATAAATCTCAGAATCCTCAAATCACTAAGCCAGAGGGAAAAGTCAAGCTAGGAACTGTGTCAGGCAAACCTTCCATTTTATTACTTAATAAGAAAGCTATAAAGAAGAAAAAGCTACATACCTCCTTCACAATTTGTCGACAAGGAAATTCCTTGTGGGCCTGAACGTCTTTATCCAAAAGCATTTCTGTTGAATTTCACCCTGGTAATGTAAATTGATAGCTTATATTCACAGGTGTGGGACAAAGGACAGACAGAACTCAAAGTCATTCCTCTGTTCACCTGAAACAAACGCATATCTGATTGCTTCCTCTTCCCTATTTTTTCTGTAATAATGCATATTCACTAAGCAACATTAAGATCTAAGTCACTATTCGTCTACCCACCTCTCACGTGTGAGATTTGTATTCAGTAAAAGGCTAATCAGAGCCTCAAAATAATGCCACAGTTTCTCTCTTATCTACCTATGATGTAGACGCTCCCACTCCCATTCGAGATTGTCCTGCCTTTCTGGACTTAAGCAATGTATAACTTGCACATACTGTTTGATGCCTGATTTCTCCTAAAAAGTATAAAATCAAGCTGTGCCCTGAACGCTTTTGGCACATATCGTCAGAACCTCCTAAGTCTGTGTCACAGGTGCGTACTTAACCTTGGCAAACTAAATGTTCTAAATTGATTGAGACCTGTCTCACATACTTTAGGGTTCACAAAAGTATGCTTTAGTGAACACCCATGTCCATTTGTTCTTGATCTTTAAATGAGTGTTACCATAATATAAATTCCTTGAATGGGGACCCTTGAATCTAACAGTATGCATAGTGCATAGAGTCATATTACCAACCTTATCCCCAAACAAGTGATATGATTGACTGAGCCAATAGTATTTGGGAACCTTTTCCCCAAAAATAGATGCTATGAATTGAAATATCTCCTTGCATGGCATGTTTAAAATACTTCTACCATTGCACATACCGACTTATCAAAGTTATCCGATCTCTGATCTCTGTACCTATAAAGCAATGCTTCCCAGCCAAGGTCACATACACTGAGAAAGTGTCTCACAAATAACTTTTAAGTGATATCTGATACCAAATCAGATGTTATTTAAAAACAAAAACAGAGGCAAGTCAATATTCCTCACATAATAGCATCACCAGCACCTGAACTGGTTTGCTGTCTAGAGTAGGAGACCCAAAGATGATTTTAAAGCTGCTGGGCCAGGTAATATATTTAACTTGTAGCCTTTGGGACATATGCTATTGACTGGCTCACAGAGCATCCATTCATAATCCCTTTGACCCTGCATGTCTCTTCTATAAAATCAGGGGGGAAAATCAAAATACTTTTTTAATGTTCCTTAAGTCTACGGTTGTCATGGGACAATATTTTGAACAATTAGGTGTAAGTGTAAGTCTTCTGTTTATACTAGAAAGAAGAGAAAAGATTTGGTTGGTATTGAGGATATGAGATGGATAAGGGATATTGAAAATGCAATAGGATCAATGAATTGTAGAAATTGATGAGGTCAATATCACAGTAAACCATAGGAAGATCTGGCAAGAGAATATGTAGGGCAGAGTGTAATGCCTTAAATGGAGACTATGGAGGGATTGCAGCTATTGCTAATTTAAGGCCTATAGTATGACCATAGAAATGAGTACCCCAAGTAGGATAGACAAAAAAGATGACCAGAGGCATGGAAGTCAGCATATATCTCTTAAATTGTAAAACATTTCATATATACATAAAATTATAAGAATAATTTTTAAACATATCCCAGATGCCCAGGTTTAACAAGTGCACATTCACTCAATAGAATATAACACAATCATTAAAGATGAACTTTATGAAGAATGTGGGAAACAGCAAAATTAACTTATTGTATATTACTAACGGAAATACTAATTTAAAATTTCCACATTATTTAATAAAAAGCAAATATCTACATAAGTATAAAATAAACCAAAATGAAAATGTTTACATGAGGGTGGTGCTAGTAGGATTATAGTAAGTCCTAACTTACTTCTGAACTTACTTGTAATGAGGTCCTGCCACTTAAAAAAAATAAAGTTCCAGACACTTTTAAAAAGTCACATTTATTGAAGTGCAATATACATACATTATAAAGTCTACTACTGTTAAGTATATAGTTCAATGAGTTTTAACAAATATGTACAGACAGGTAACTACCAACACAATCAAGTTACAGAATATTTCCAACGCCTCAAAAACTTCCCTAGGAAGCAGCAATGCTGATTGGTGGGTCCAACACAAGGGCTACGGGAGTACAGGACCCAAGACACCATCAAACCCAATGATGCAAGACCCTGCCTCATTCCCCAAACCGGGACTCAGGAACCTCCCCTAACACTAGAAAGCTCTACTGAGTTGAGGGAAACGCAAACACTTCCAATCCTAATCCTCCGTAGGCTGCCACTTTTTCTCCTCAAGACAGAGGGTCTTGACCATCTTTGGTCCCTCATCCAGGCTGAGGAGGCGCAGAAGCCTCGCTGGGGTTCAAGTCTCGCATGCAGCATGATGGCCGCAACTTTCCCTGGAGCGGAAGTTCCTGCAACTCACTTCCCAGAGTCCGGAGTCACACGAGAGGGCCACACCCTGTATTCCCGAAGAGGAAGTGTTGTCGACTATATGAAATGTCTGACCCACACTTCCCAGAATGTTTAAGCAGGACGACGACAAGGACTCCACCAGCCTGGGTGAAAATACTTCCGACTACAGTTCCCAGAACACCCAGCACGCTAGGGCTTCTGCTTTCCTACGGCTCATTCTATTGGTTAAGTGCGTTCAAACTGAAGGTCACTTCTGTATCGCGATTAACCCTTGGGCTTTTTATTTTTGTAATTTTTTTTTCCTCAAGAAAAAATGAATATGTGAAAATATAAAGAAAATATAACTATTTGGGGATAAAAGTGAAGGTTTTAGTATGAAAAGAAACACAGTTTAGCGGAAAAGTGATGAATATGAGAAAAAAACAAGATTCTAAAAGGGAGTTGGGCTGTCCACTGGACATAATCTTAAGGAATACGGAATCTCAGACGTGGTTTAACTCCGTTGCCTCTTTATATGTGCCTGTAGTCATCTAGACCTCTGCTTATGCTATCTGGCATGGATAATTTATTTCAAGATGCCAAGAATCCACAATGAATTCCGAGGACAAATCAGTCTTGAAATCAAGCACAGAAAGAGCAAGTTGTATCTGAAAAATGAAGGAAGCTGTACCGGCAGGAAATTTAGAAAATACGATATGGAAAATGGCTCCTGTCTTGAAATTTTTCGCGTTCAAATCAGGCTTGGAATTGGCTATTCCTCTGTTGCCTGTTGACCTCATATATTTAACATGAATGTATCTTTTCTACAAATCTGTTTAAGCCATGTGAATTTATTGTTATTCAGGAAGAGGTGGGTAGGTTGAGATGGGAGACGGACTCCAGATAACTATAAGAAGTCAACCTACAGGAAGTATGTACTTACCACTTTCCTTCTGGGCAGGAAAAAAAATTTTTTAATGAAACTTTCGATATTAACACAAAAAGGCAGAGCTTGCAGTGAGCTGAGATCGCGCCACTGCACTTCAGCCTGGGCGACAGAGGAGACTCCATCTCAAAAACAAAAAAGAAAAAGAAAAAAAAGAAAATGATAACATGAAACACCAAATACGCCTTCCCTAAATTGAACACTTCCCAACATTTTGCCATACAGGCAATATCTATGACTATTGAATTTTGTTACTGAAATATTTTAAAGCAGATCCCTGGCCTTGTCCCTTCCCAATACTATCTGTATCACTTAAAAATAATGATGTTTTAACATAACCACAAAATCGTTACCTTATGAAATAAAATTAGCAATTCTTAGTATTATCTAATATGCATCCCAATTTGAATCCTGTTTTTTTGGGGAAGAAATACTTTTACAGCTGGTTTATTCCAGTCATTATCGGAATATTTTGATCCATTGTATTTGATTTTTATCTCACCAGGAAGTCATTTACTCTAAAACTATGCCCCCACCCCGACCCACACACACACAGCACCACCACCACCATTTTTTATTTCCTTGAACTGTTGGGGAAATAAAAATGTCAAATTAGGTGTCTAAATTCTGGATTTGTCTAAAGGCATCCCCATATTTTCTCCTCTGCTCTTTTAAATGTTCTGTAAAGTAGAAATTTGATGTAAAGTCAGGATTAAATACAAGTTACTGGTTTTTGCAATACTTCATAGAAGGGACTGGAAATATTTGAAACAGAAACCATATTCTCTCCAACTAAAGTCAATGCAAATCCTCAGCAAGTTTCCCTCTGAAGAGAAAGACAAAAATAAATAACAGCAAATATGCAAAAAGAGACAGATTAAAATATGGAAACCATCATAAGAAATCAGATTCTAGACTGAGTACAATGGCTCATACCTGTAATCTCCAGCATTTTGGGAGGCTGAGGTGGGAGGATTGCTTGAGCCAAGGAGTTTGACACCAGCCTGGGCAATACTGTGAGACCTTGTCTCTGCAAAAAATCCATTAAGGTAAGCTAGGTATTTGAGACCACTTTTATCTCAAAAAAAGTTTGAGGTGGAATTTGCCAATTCCTTAAGGTAAAAACCTGAGAAGCTGATAGTTGGATTCTAGGACCTGCCAAAGATGGAGTGGATAACCATGGTTTAAAAAATCACTTGGGGTGCGGTGGCTCACGCCTGTAATCCCAGCACTTTGGGAGGCCAAGTTGGGCAGATCACGAGGTCAGAAGATTGAGAACATGCTGGCTAACACGGTGAAACCTTGTCTCTACTAAAAATACAAAAATTAGCCGGTTGTGTTGGCACACATCTGTAGTCCCAGCTACTCAGGAGGCTGAGGCAGGAGACTCACTTGAACCCGGGAAGCAGAGGTTGCAGTGAGCTGAGATCATACTACTGCACTCCAGACTGGGCTACAGAGGGAGACTCCGTCTCAAAAAAAAAAAAAAAAAAAAAAATCACTTGGGTTTTGTGTATGGAACACCAAAGGGCTGCATCCTAGGAGTAAAGTTGAATGGGAAGTAGGCCCAACCTGGCAGGTATTCAAATCCAAATTCAAGTCAACTCAATCCCTGACCCTGTATTGCTTGTAAATCTGGCAGAAATAAATAAAATCCTCTATGGAGATCCTAAGCATCCAATTTTTTTTAACCTTTAATTTTAAAATAATCACAGATTCATATGAAATTGAAAAGATAGTAGAAAGAGGTCCCATGTACCCTTCACCCAGTTTCACCCAATGATTATACTGTCCTTAATTAAAATACAACATCAAAACCAGGGAATTATATTGATACCATGAATATGTGTAGTTGTATGTTATCACTTGTAGACTGATATAGCTACTACCACAATCAAGACAAATAATTATTCCATCACTGCAAAGCCCTCCTTCTTGCTGCATCTTGATAGTCACACCCAGTCCCCTCCCTTCCACCATTCCTGATATCTAGAAACAACTAATCTGCTTTCCATCTCTATAATTTGGTCATTTCAAGAGTGTTATACAACTAGAACCATAAAATATATTCACATTTTTCACTTAGCATAATTATCTTAAGATCCCTCTAAGTTGTGTGTATATCAATAGTCCATTCCTTTTTATTGCTGAGTAGTATTCCACGGTATGGATGTACCACGATTTGTTTAACATTTACCTATTAGGGAATATTTTGGTTGTTTCCAGTTTTTTGCCATTATGAATAAAGCTACTATGAACATTCATGTACAGGTTTGTGTACATTTGTTTGTGTATGTAAGCTTTCATTTCTCTGGAGTACATGTCCAGTATTGAAGTTATGGGGTTCTATGGTAAGGATATGTTTAATTTTTTAAGGAACTCTAAATTGCTTTCTGGAGTGGCTCTACTACTTTACATTCCCAACAGAAACTTATGAGACTTCCAGTCTCTTTACGTCCTTGCCAGAGTTTGACATTGTTGCTATTTTTAATTTTAGCTGTTCTAATAGATGTGTAGTGATATTTCATTGTGGTCTTGATTTATATTTCCCTAATGACTAATGATGTTGATTATCTTTGCATGTGCCCCTTTGTCATACGTATATCTTTTTCAGTGAAGTGTTTGTTTAAATCTTTTAGCTTAAAAAATTGGATTGTTTTCTTATTGAGTTTTGAGAGTTCTTTATATGTTCTCTATACAAGACTTTTACACATATATGATTTGCAAATAGTCTATCACTCCCTAGCTGGTCTTTTCATACCTGTGTAAGAGTTATGATTTTATTTTTTGAAAATTATTTTGTTAACAGTTTTGGGGGTCCCACAGAGATGCCAAATAGATTGATGTAACAAATCCAGGTGATGTTTGTCACCAGAAAAGTACACCTCAGTGATGGTCTTAAGCCCAGTTGCATTGTCTCTTGGCTCCCAGAGGTAAATACAAAGTGGCAATAGAAATTTGTTGATCCTCTGTTTTTCTCATTTTAATTTTCTTCTAATTTTGTCTTTCATTTTTGTTTTGTTTTGTGTTCACTTATGGCTGACAAATTTTCACCATTAGCAACAATAATTGGGAATTTTTTATGATCTTCTTTTTAAAGTGACTATCAGTGCTGCTCCCAATGTTCTCAACTTTTTCAGAACTATCCTTGTCAAAAGGCTTATAGTCTTAGACAAATTTATATGATACATTTAATCAGCTGCTGCAAAATATAATTCAACTAACTCATCATCAGTAAATAACTTTTCTTGCTTAACAGATTAGCCGCCCTAAAACTTACTTTGGTTATAGCCTCATTTTCATTTGTTATTTTATGAAAGTAATTCTGCTTTCATAAGATATTCCATTTTAATTTTTTTATTTTTGGCCATAATTATCTGTGATTTGGAAATATTGGGATAAAGTTTTAATCTGGCAGTATTAATGTTATAATTTTTCTTCTTGTGCAGCCGTCACTGCATAACAAACACAATAGTCAGCTGTCTGATTCTATAACAAAATAATCTACACTTTACTATACCTTAAAAGCATAACATTTAAAATTTGATTTTCTCTTCTTGATTTGACATGATGGATATGCAAAATAAATAAAATATCATAGTAGAGTGATACATATGGCACTCAAAAATCTGTTAACTTGTAATAACTGCGTTACTGTGATTTATGATACACTGAGTAGCAGTATGAAGTGATGAGAGCATTATATATTGTCTCTATCATAAGTACACAACTGTACCAATATAATATGAAAACAGCCACAGACAATATGTAAACAAATAAGCATGACTGTGTTTCAACCAAAATTTATGAATGTTGAAATTTGAACTTTATATACTTATAATATGTTATAAAATATTCTTCTTTTGATTTTTTTGAGTATTTAAAAGTGTAGGCTGGGTATGGTAGCTCACACTTGTAATCCCAGCACTTTGGCAGGCCGAGGAGGGCAGAATGCTTGAGCTTAGGAGTTTGAGACCAGCCTGAGCAACATGGTAAAACCCCATCGCTACAAAAATGCAAAAAATTAGCTGGACGTGGTGGTGCATGCTTATAGTCCCAGCTACTCAGGAAGTTAAGATAAGAGGATTTTTTGATCCCAGGAGGTTGATGCTGCAGTGAGCCAAGATCATGCCACTGCACTCCAGTCTGGGCGATGGAGTGAGATCCTGTCTCAATAAAAAATGCAAAAGCCATTATTATTTCATGGGGGTATACAAAAACAGTCAGTATACCATATTTAGCCATTAGGCCAGAGTTTCCCAGCCACTGGCTGACTCCATCTTACCCAGAACCAGAATTCAAAATTGATCTATAAAGTCAACACAATATCAATCAAATTTACAGCAGGTTTTTGCAGAAAATAATATTAAGATTTACATTGAAATGCAAAAAACAGCCAACTAAAAAAACTAGAATATTCAAAATTGTTTTGAAAAGGAAGAACATCATTAGAGGAATAACAGTATCAGATTTCAAAACTTATTCTAAAGCTCCAGTAGTCAAAACATAGTAATAGCTTAATAATATTTATATAAATCAGTAGAACAGAAGTGATTGCAGAAAATAGAGCCAAGTACATATGATAAGTTTATTTTCGGTTCAGCCACAAAGATAATTCGATGGGGGAAAGTTGTTTCAAAAAATAGCACAGAACACCTGGATATCTATTCGAAAATTATGAACCTCAACACTTACCTCACATCATACACAAAAACAACTCAAAATAGGTAACGGACCAAAATGAAAAGCTAAAACTACAAATTTTACAAGAAAATATAAGAGAAAATTTTTAAAACCTTGGGATAGGCAAAAAAAGATTTCAAAGGTAGGCAAAAAAGAGCACAAAATCTAATTTAAAAAGATAAACCAGAACTTCATCAAATTAACTTCCTCTCTTAAAGACATCATTAACAAAATGAAGAGGCAACCCAAGACTAGGAAAAATATTCATAATGTATTTATCTGAGAAATAATTGGTATCTAAGCTATATTAAGAAATCTTACAACCCAACAATAAGGAAACAAACCAACAAAAAACAAGCAAAACTTTCAAAAGTTCTTTTCCAAAGAAGATGACCAATCAGCACATGATAAAATGACTGATGACCACATCATTACTTATCAGGGAAATGCTAATTAAACCACAGTGAAATAACACTACAAATAATTCCCAATGACTAAAAATCCCAAGTGTTGGTTAGCATGTAGAACAAGTGATCTTTCTTTGATTGCTAATGGAAGTATAAAGTGGTATAGTCACTTTTAGAAATGGTAAAGTTAAACAGACACTTAGCATATTCACTGTTATTTGCCTTGTACCAAAAGTATAATTCTTAAAGATGTGAGATAGTTGTTTGAGAATAAACAAAAATGGGCTGGGTATGGTGGCTCATGCCTGTAATCCCAGTACTTTGGGATGCCGAGGTGGGTGGATCATGAGGTCAGGAGAACATCTTGGCCAACATGATGAAACCTCCTCTCTACTAAAAATACAAAAATTAGCTGGGCATGTTGGCGGGCGCCTGTAATGCCAGCTACTCAGGAGGCTGAGGCAGGAGAATCACTTGAACCCAGGAAGCGGAAGTTGCAGTGAGCCAAGATCGTGCCACTGCATTCCAGCCTGGTGACAGAGCAAGATTCTATCTCAAAAAAAAAAAAAAAGGTCAGAGATTTCAGTAATAAACATGGAAGATAGGAGACTCTAGGAATGGATATACCTAGTGTAGTATAAATGTAACCTTTAAGATCAGTAAATAAAAAAGGGACTCATCAATAAATGTTGAAAGCCTTGACTATCCAATTGGAAAAAATTAAAATTAGACTTGTGCCTGACACCATTTAAAATATATTCTTCATGTTTTGAAAATAATTAGTGCCTAGGAGTATGGGAAAGTTTTCTTTTACAAAATCATTATACAAAAATTTCATAAACATATTGAAATTTTAAGCACATAAATTTTTTTAGCTAAGTTGCCCAGGCTAGAGTGCAGTGGCTATTCACAGGCACGACTGTAGCACCCAATAGCCTCAAACTCCTGCCCTCAAGTCATCCTTCTTCCTCCCCAGTAGTTGGGACTACAGGTATGTTACAGGTATGTGCCACCTCACACAGCCCAACCACATAAAGAATTTAAGTGAACAGTAAAGTACCTCATTCTTTATGTTAATAGACAAGGACAGGCAATTCTTCATAAAGATAACATACATTTAGCCTATGACAGCAATTCAACTCTTAGGTATTTACCCAAGAGAAATCAAAGCATATGTCTGCAAAAACGCCAAGGATATTCTTAGTAGCTTAATTCAAAATTTCCAAAACCTGAAAACAAATGTTCACCAACGTGAGAATGAGAAAACTGTGGTAATTTCCTGATTACTCTGAACATAAAATGAAGCCTGACAAGCGTAATAGTATAAATGAAGTCAAAAACATTCTGTTAAATGGTGGCAGCTTCTATTGAAAACAGAACGGCAGATCCTGAAAAAATTGAAAATACAATTACCATATGATCCAGTAATTCCACTTCGGGGTGTGGGTTCAAAAGAATTGAAAGCAAGGTCTTGAAGACATATTTGTACTCCTATGTTCATAAAAGTATTATTCACAGTAGCCAAAATTGGAAGAAACCCAACTGTACAAAGGAAGAAAATTCTGACATATTCTACAACACAAATAAATCTTAAGGACACTATGGTAAGTTAAATAAGCCAGTCACAAAAAGGCAAATACTGGGCCAGGTGTGGTGGCTCACGCCTGTAATCCCAGCACTTTGGGGGGCCGAGGTGGGTGGATCACAAGGTCAGGAGATCGAGACAATCCTGGCTAACATGGGGAAACCCCATCCCTATTAAAAATACAAAAAATTAGCCAGGCGTGGCGAATTGTGCCTGTAGTCCCAGATACTCAGGAGGCTGAGGCAGGAAGATGGCGTGCGTGAGCCCTGGAGGCGGAGCTTGCAGTGAGCCAAGATGGAACCACTGCACTCCAGCCTGGGTGACAGAGCGAGACTCCATTTCAAAAGAAAAAAAAAAAGTCAAATACTGTATGATTCCATTTATGTGACTCAGAGAAGTCAAATGCATAGAGACACAAATTATAGTGGTTGCCAGTGGCTGGGAGCATAGGAAAATTGAGGGTTGCTGTTGAATGGGACAGAGTTTAAGTTTTGCAAGATAAAATGGGTTCTGGAGATTGGTTGTACAACAATGTAAATGTACTTAACACTACTAAGCTATACACTTAAAAATGGTGAAGATGGTAAATTTCATGTTATGTATATTTCACCAGTAAAAAATTGTAAAAAGCTGAAAGCATTCCAGGCAGCTCTAGTTTGCATCTATGATTAAGAGACATTTATTTCCATCAAAAACCAAGGATATGAAAGTAACCAATTTATGAGCTCACAAGTTAGCCTGACAGTCTCACAGATGCTGGCACAAGACGAGAGACTCCTGGCTCTGAGACAAAGGACTTTATTTAGTCACAACCACAGCAGTAGCCAGAGTGTCATTCTTTGCAATGACTTTTGGCATTCTAATCCGATAGAGTGACATGGAAAGCCAGGTGCTGCAGGCCTAGCGGGCTGCATTGTAGGAATAGAACCCTAAGCTTAGGATACCTGAATCTTTTATGATAGCCCATGGGAACAAAACCACTGCCCTTCACCCTAGAGGGAGACACTGTCTTCACTAGAGTGGGCCATAAACAAATCTACTGCTCTAGAGGGAGACACTATATTTTTGTTCCCTAACATGCACCTTTGAAAAGGCAGTGGGGAACAAAGGTGACCAGTGTCTCCACTCAAAGCCATGCAGAAAAAGAGAAGTAGACACCTAAGTAACCATAGTGTCTGCAGAAAAATAAAAGAAAAAAATAAGGGAAGTAGATACAGAGAATGAGTGGGGAATAAGGAATAATAACTAATGCTACATTCTAATTCAAAGCCAGTTGACTTCAGAAGAAAAAGGCCAATTCTGGGGTTACATCTCCTCTGTTAGTGGTATGCTAATAAATGTTTAATAAATGGCTCTCCAGAAAGAAAAGTATGTACATTATAGAAGTTTACTATAAATTTTACTAACATAGAATGTTTTTGGAACACAATTTATAAACAATAGAAAATATGCAACACTCTTTATTATAAATTACTAATTTAGAAAACCATGTTGAATGAAAAAAAGCCAAATACAAGAGTATATTACAGTATGACTTAATTTATATAAAGTTCAAGAACAGACAAATCCAACATATGGTGATAGAAACCAAAACAGTGATTATATCCTTTTTTGGAAAGAAATGAAGGGAAAGGGGCACAAGGGCACATTTTGGGGTAAAGAAAATGTTTAACATGTTGAATGTGCATTATTAACAAGGATATGTACATTTTTAAAACAAATGTAGTTAAAATCTGCACTTTATGTAAATTATACCTGAACAGAATGAGTTAAAAAAATGACAAGACAGATCAGACACCTTTGGTAGCTGTTACTATGTGTTTCTATGGGCAGTCTAGTGGAGGCACAGCCACTGATCCCAGTCTTCCAGCTGCATGTTATTTGTATTTATTACCTGCAATTTTATGAAGAACTAGTGTTAAGTAGCCAGTGAACCCAGCATCAGTTATTAAAATGACTATTATTTCTCCAACATATTTCAAGGCTGATAAACTGACTCACTGTATACATGTGGATCTGTTTTTGGACTCCCTATTCTTTTCCATTGATCTATTTTTTCTCTCCTGAGCTAATACTACACTGTATTAATTACAGAAAATTTATAATAAATGTTGATCTCTGGTAGTGTAAGTCCACCAATGCTGCTCTTCATCAAATTTTCTCATCACACATAAGGGACTTCTTTTTTTTTTTTGAGACAGAGTCTCTCCCTGTCGCCTGGGCTGGAGTGCAGTGGTGCGATCTTGGCTCATTGCAACCTCCACCTCCTGGGCTCAAGCCTCAGCCTCCTGAGTAGCTGGGATTACAGGTGCCTGCCACTATGACCAGCTAATTTTTTGTATTTTTAGTAGAGACGGGGTTTCACTATGTTGGCCAGGCTGGTCTTAAACTCCTGATCTCGTGATTCACCCACCTCGGCCTCCCAAAGTGCTGGGATTAGGACGAAGTTTTATAGGGAAAACACATAAGCTAAGGGTCTGCAAGAGAACGCACAGGACCACAATTTCTCTCACCACTTGAAGAATCACCAGGGCCTGGGTGAAGGAGGAGATAGACCACACCTCACCCCTATGCATTTATCCTTCTTAAAGAGCAATTGTGAAGGCATCCATGTTGGTGGCGGAACAAACTGACTATGAAGGTAATCTGGACTACTTAATTAAAGCAGAAAATCTGGCTTTAGTTGTCAGATCAAATGACTAACTGATCCGACATATTGACTAAAACAGACAATCTGGCTTTAGTTGTCAGAGCTTCACAGAAGTTGCATGAGAAAGCCAGGTTCTAACACCTCCCATCAGAAAGAGAAAGCCGCTGGGAAGTTGAGCTCATGTAAAGCCCTTCCCACTGAAGAATGTGGGAGTCTGAGGCTCCAGATAGATCCTCACCTACGCATCCCAAAGGGAACTCCCAGAATTACCTTTGGACAATTCTGGTCTTTGCACACAATTATTATTGTGAATGAAACATTTTGGCTACATTTTATAAAAGGCACTTACATAGTGATGCTATGAATTTTCATGTGCCAATTTTGTGTGAAACCAATTTTTTGACCTGATAATTTTAAAACAGACTTCAACTGGTCACATTTTACAGGCGAATTTGAATTTTATAAGTAAATAACATTATTCTCTAACATAAAAATAGTTCCTTCGTTTTCCTTCCAATGATTATGTCTCAACATTTTTTATCTCGTCTTAATCCCACCGCATGAATCTAGGCCAGTGTTGTGACTTGCTTTAATCATTAGAATGTGGTGGAAGTATCATTGAGCCTGTTCTCTGATGAGGCCTTAAGAGATCACAGTTTTTGCTCTTGAAACCCAGGCACTATGGGACCAACCCTAGATTGGTCTTCTGGAGGATGAGAGACCATGATGACAGAGAGAACTTCATTGTCTCATCTATGACCGTCATAAAACAGCCAGGCCCAGATGAGCCATCAGCTGAATGCAGATGCATGCACAAAGCCCAGTTAAGGTAATCTAGCATGTCCCACAACAGAACTGCTCAGCTAAGGCCAACTGAACTTGCCAGCTCACACATCATGAGCTAAATAAATTTGTATTTAGAGCTACTCAGTTCTTGTGTGTGTTATGAGGCAGAAGCTGATAAGCATATTTAGGATAAATTTTACATGAGCAGAGTCTGTTATGCTTTTATCAAACCATTGGATTTGACATGCTCATATTTATTTAGGATCTCTGCATCTACATTTGTAAATGAGATTGGCTCCCACTGATTGGGTGCTAGACTAATTTCTGCTTTTTCCATGCTACTTTGTTACAAGAGGAAAAGCAAACAATGTTATGAAGTAGGGAGACAATCCTGTTAGCATCATATATTTAAAAACCTTAATGTGATATGCAAGGGCTGCTCCTGACCAAACTGGAGGATTGCCTGGGACACCTCCACCAAGGCTGAGGGCTGAGTCTGTCATGAGGGAATGTAGCAGCCATTGTAAACCCCAAAAGCTTCCTGGGATAATGTGTGTCCCAGATTTTTTCTCTAACCTACTGTCTGCGTAGGAAGACTGGAGTATGTAGTGGACATGGACAATAATATGTGGACATGTTTATAGATCTAGGTCATTGTTGATGGAGCCATGTTATTCCATTATATGGGATGCCTTAATTTACTTAATTCTTACACATGAAGCTTCAGGTTGTTTACGGTCTTCTCATTGCAAAATTCTTAGAATATATTTCTTTCTGAAACCATATTTTTCCACTCATGTAATTACATCCTAAAAATACATTCTGAGGAGGATCATTGGCTCAAAGACAATGCAAATTGTACATCTGATATATATAGACAAGATCCTCTCCAGCAACTTTGTACCTGTTTTTTTCCCCACCAACTTATGTAAGAACACTCATTTCCTCATTTCTACTGACATAGAATTTTTAAAATACTTCACTCTTATCCACCTGATCAGTAAGAAAATGACACTTCAGGGATGGTTTTATTTGCACTTGACTGGCTATTCTATTTACAAACTATAACTGGCAGGAAAATGTAATGAAGGAAAAACTAGGAATAAACCATGATCCAAATGAAGAAACCTATGTCAATTAAAACAAAAAAGGATATTGTTTTTGAAGAAAAAATAAAAGACATTGTGGGCTGAGTGCAGTAGCCCACACTTGTAATCCCTGCACTTTGGGAAGCTGAGGTAGGAAGATCACTTGAAACAAGAATGAGACTAACCTGGGAAATAAAGCAAGACCCAATCTCTACAAGTAAATTTTTTAAAGAAAACATTAGCTGAACATGGTGGTATATGCCTGTACTCCCAGCTACTCAGGAGGCTGAGGCAGGAGGATCACTTGAGCCCAGGAGTTCAAGGCTTCAGCAGTGAGCCATGATCAGGCCACTGCACTCCAGCCACCTGGGTGACAGAGCAATACCCTGTTTCCAAAAAAAAAAAAAAAAGAGCAAAGAGATCGCCTCTCGAATTCATCTGTTATCCCCAATTAAATGACAATTTTGGGAGGAAACTGACAGAAAGAGCACCCTTTAAAAACCCATTATTATACAAGTCTGCTGAGAAGAAGACTGCATCAGTCTGAAATGAACACTGTTGGTTTTTTACATGTTATTGCTCACTTTAGTAAATGTTAGCTTTATTCAATTAATTTTATTAAGACTAACCACAGAACACCTATTCTAGTTAATTTTTAATCGCACTTAATGTGTGAGCTGACAAATTTATTCAGCTCCCACCCTACAGAGTTTCTCTATTGTATGAGATTTCTTACGTCTGTGGGTTGTACTTTTCAGTAAAGTTTTACCACAGCTATATCATCTTGAACATCTCTTTTTGGTGTACACACCAAAGAATGAAGGTTATCACTGGAGAAGTCCCATCCATACCATTTTAGATGGTTGTACTGCCACATCAGGCCTTAAAGACTTAAAAGCTTTGAACTCTGAATTACAATGTTGCTTCTGTATGTGGACTCCAATGACAATGAAACATATTGCTATAAAATCCCTCCATGCTAGTCAGGATGGCCTAGGCAATGCTGCAGTAACAAATAAATCACTAAAAATCTCAGTGGTGAGACACAATGAATTTTTATTTCTTACTCTAAAAAGAAAGCCAACACAGATCAGATAGCGACCTTCTATCGACCCAGTCTGGAATAAGCAGCTTCCAAGGTCACCTTGGCAGGGATAGAGAAGCCTGAGGATGTTTATAAAGGCTAGACCTGAAAGTGGCTTGTATCACTTTTGCTCACACTCCATTGGCTAGAACTCAAACATGGGCACACTCTTAACTGCAAGAGTTACTGAGGAATAGAATCTTCTTATTTGCAAGGAAATGGAACCAGTGTGATTAATACAGCACTGCCTTTGCCGCATCCTTCAAATGTCACTTCTGCAGAGCTTCTTGCCTGTGCAGAGAATCTCATAGAAAACCTGAGTACTAATATTCTTTCATAGTAAGAGCATTGGTTTCATTTCCGAGCACACTTTTGAATATTCTTCATACAGAGAGTATTTTTCCGTTGGGGACTAAAAAAAATCTAGGGACTTTGGCTAAACTGAAGACCTTACCATAATCATCCCAATTAGAATTTTTTTCCTGGATACACCCTTTAATGGAAATTTTACCTCTAACTACAAACACTACCACAAACCACCCATTTGTCAAGAGTAACCTACTTTGCCATTGTAGCATACAGAAGTTCTTGAAATCCACAATACTTGCCTGGCACACCCCAGTGCTGCGGGCTGACATTGTCGATGGCAGTGTCCCTGTCTTTTGCTCCCCCAGCCCTCCCACAGGCTGAGTAAGCTTCTATTATCTGGAATACAGTGTGGCTTCTGTTTTCCTAATTTAACCCTGACTTACTACGTTTATAATGTTTCTCTCTGCTCATGTAGTCTTTGATGAGTCAGAAGGTCTTTGCCATGCTCACAATGTGTGTACTGTGTCTCATATATATGCACTCTCTGTTGGGCAAGGAGGTGTGAATTACGACTGAAGCCCTTACCACATGCCTTACACTTATAGGGTCTCTGTCCTGTGTGGACTCAGAGATGAACATAAAGATCTGAATTCCGGCTGAAGCCTTTACCACACTCATCACATTTATATAATTTCTCTCTGGTGTGATCACTCTGATGGAAGTGAAAATATGAACTGTAACTAAAGCACTTGCCACACACTTCACATTTATATGGTTTTTCTCCAGTGTGAACTCTCTGATGAGTGTGAAGAACAGAGCTATAAGCAAAATCCTTTCCACAAACATTGCATTTGTATGGTTTCTCCCCTGTGTGGACTCTCTGGTGAATGTGAAGCTGTGTACTTTGGCTGAAGCCCTTTCCACACTCATCACACCTATAAGGTTTCTCCCCTGTGTGAAACCTCCAGTGGACTTGAAGAAGGGAGCTTGAACTAAAACACTTGCCACACTCACTGGATATGTAGGGCTTCTCTCCAGTGTGGACTCTCTGATGGATAAGAAGGTTGGAGTACTGTTCAAAGCCCTTCCCACACTCTTCACCATTTGTTTGGCTTTTTCCCTGTGTGTACTCCCTGATGAATAAAAAGAAGTGACGTAAATCCAAACGCTTTCCCACATAAGTCGCATTTGTAGGGCATCTCCCCTTTGTGGACTCGATGATGGTTGTGAAGGGAGGAGTTGCACCTGAAGCCCTTGCCACATTATTTACATTTCTAGGGATTGTCTCCTGAGGGGACTTTCTGACATCTGGGAAAGTCTGAGCTCTGTTAGCAGCCTGTAGGCCATTCGTGGAATTCATAGGGAGTCTCTTCTGAGTGGGTTTTACAATGAATGATAAGATATTGGCTCTGACTTAAGTTCTTTCCATACTGGTCACATTTATAAGATTTTTCTCCTAGGTGAGTGCTGTGATGGACACGAGGATCTGTATCATCTGCAAAGGCCACCCCACAGTTATTACATGTGAAAGGCTGTGGCAAAGCATGGGCCGCATCATGTTGTTCAACTGTTGATTTCATAATCAAGTTTTTCCCACAGTTGGGGTGTCTACCAGGGTCCTCTCCTTTACATTCTTGGGACTCATGATGATCACGTGAGGTCCAATTGAGGCTGTCATCATGCCAAGCACGTCTGTACAATTTCTTTTCCACGTAAATTCCCTTATATCTTCCCTGAGATTTCTGGGGCTCGGTCATTATGTTGGCTTTCTTCCAAGATTCTGGGGTAAGAACCTGTGTGAGGCTTTGACATGCTGTGATATCTCGATTTTTGATAATGGCATTTACTACATAGTTTTTGTTTTCAGAAATCTGAAGAGACATGCCTGCCCACTCTTCACAGAGGTAAACATCTTCTAAATGAGGGGAACACTGTTCTTGAAGGTTCATGATATAATCCTGACTCACACTTAAATCCCGGATCCTTTGTTTCCAAATCTGCCAGCAATGAAGCACTTCTTGAGAAAGGTAATTTAACCCCTTTTCCTGAAGATTCAAAATGTTTTTTTAATCCCGTGTCCCATGAGAAGAAAGAGAATTTGTGAATCACCTGTCCAGAGGTTTTGAGAAAATGAAATATGATGGGGTGGGAAGTTGTCCCTGGCTTCCATTGACATGTGAAACAGTTAGAGCAACAATAATTCTAACCTGTGAGCTGCCAATTAGAAATCAAGTATTGTAGGGAAATTAAGAGAAATCTTGGCCAGGTGCAGTGGCTTATGCTTGTCATAGCAACACTTTCAGAGGCTGAGGTGGGAGGGTCACTCAAGTTCAGGAGATTAAGACCAGGCTGGGCAGTACGGTGAGATCGCATCTCTACAAAAAAATTAAAAATTGTCTCGGTTTTGCCTATGATCCCAGCTACTTGGAAATCTGAGGTTGGAAGATTGCTTAATCCTGTGATGCAGAGGCTGCAGTGATCCAAGATTGTGCCACTGTATTCCAGCCTGGGCGAAACGGCAAGACCTTTCAACCCCCACACAGCAAAAAAGAATAAAAGGAAATCTTAGGAAAAATTTATGAAGGAAGAAATTCACCTCCCCGCTATAAGAGTAGTCAATAAAAAGACTTTAACAATCTTGCTACAAAAGGTATGCGAAAGGCTCCCATTTTATGTAGTATATGTGTGTATAGAAATAATACATATTGATGGAGTGTTTTTCATATGTTGGGCAGAGTAAGGGACACAAAGGGTCACAAGAGGTTTCAGAAACAAACAGGTTCTATCTCTTGATGGCTTCCCTTCCTTCACATCACTGTCATATGGAGGAGTATCATGTATGTTTGTATACAAACTGCACAACTGTACATGGTGAGCCTTAAGGGGATGGGGATAAAAAGGCAATGGGGATTGAAATAGGGATAAACACTGTGAAACATGGTCCTGGCATTGTGCGGGGATGCATATGTAAACCTCTGAGACAAGCTTTAAGAGACAGCCTTTTTATGTTACCCGAGGTTCTTTGTCTTCATGAAAAGATAGAGACCATTCAGATCCTATAATCCATTTCCTTAAGTTCTGACCTTTTAAGTTATTGTAGAATCTCAAACAGCCATGACTATGAGAATGGGGAACAGATAGTGTGGATTGTCAATGGCCTGGCACCCAGGGAAGCAAGATTGTGGTATATAACAAACCGGGGGCTGAGGCAGAAGAGGACGATCATATTTTGGGGACCCTATGATGGGTTTCAAAATGGCATGAATATCATGGTCAAGTCCCACTGGATACTGCTTCTGGTTTAAGGTCCTTTCTGGGTTGTTTTATTGAAAGTGACTTTAGTTTATAAGATAGTGTCAGGGAAAGGGAGACCATGAGCAGCCCCAAATGGGCTTTAAGCAGTGGTTTCCCAATTGTTCTGATTGTAACCCACAATAAAATCAGCACTGTGATTCAGTAGGAATAGGCACGAACATCAACACAGACTGCTCACTAAAACAGAAGTTTTATCAGCTGATACTTACATACGATGTGCAATGAACTTTGATAAATTCTTTTGTTTTCTGTTCTATTAATCTATTTTCCTTTTTAAAAATTGCTAGTTATGACACAGTAATTTGATTTCAGGACTCACCAAGAGGGTTTTATCCTGCAGTCTGAGAAACAACTGCAGGGATATGCAGATTTATGTAGAAGGTCCTGTGTTTACAGATTACACTTTGGTTTCACGAGGTTATTTATTAAAAACACAGGACCTAGGGCAAGATTAGGAGGGCTCAAATCCTAGTTATTCTTATAAGCTGTGTGATCATGGGCAAGTTATGAATTCTGTGACTCAGATGTTTCATCCATTGATATGGTTTGGCTGTGTCCCCACCCAAATCTTTTCTTGAATTGTAACTCCCATAATTCCCACGTGTCATGTCCCATAATTCCCACATGTCACAGCCCCCACACAGAGTCCCTACCAGGGCACTACCTAGTGGAGCTGCGAGAAGAGGGCCACTGTCCTTCAGACAACAGAATGCTAGATCCGACAGCTTGCACCGTGTGCCTGGAAAAGCCACAAACACTCAACACCAGCCCACAAAAGCAGCCGGAAGGGAGACTATACTCTGCAGAGCCACAGGGATGGAGCTGCCCAAGACCATGGAAACCCATCTCTTACATCAGCGTGACCAGGATGCAAGACATGGAGTCAAAGGAGATCACTATCGAGCTTTAAGATTTGACTGCCCCGTTGGATTTCATACTTGCATGGGGCCTGTAGCCCCTTTGTTTTGGCCAAGTTCTCCCATTTGGAACAGCTGCATTTACACAATGCCTGTACCTGCACTGTATCTAGGAAGTAAATACATTGTTTTTTTATTTTACAGGCTTATAGATGGAAGAGACTTGGCTTGTCTCAGATGAGACACTGGACTGTGGACTTTTGAGTTAATGTTGAAATGAGTTAAGACTTTGTGGGACTGTTGGGAGGCACGATTGGTTTGAAATGTAAGGACATAAGATTTGGGAGGGGCTGGGGTGGGATAATATGGTTTGGCTGTGTCCCCACTCAAATCTCATCTTGAATTGTAACTCCCACAATTCCCATGTGTCATGGGAGGAACCCGGTAGGAGGCGATTGAATTATGGGGGCGGGTCTTTCCTGTGTTATTCTCATGATAATGAATGAGTCTCATGAGATCTGATGGTTTTTAAAAGGGAGATTCTGAATGGGCGCAGTGGCTCACACCTGTAATCCCAGCACTTTGGGAGGCCAAAGTGGGTTGATCAGGAGGTCAAGAGATTGAGACAATCCTGGCCAACATGGTGAAACCCCGTCTCTACTAAAACATACAAAAATTAGCTGGGCATGGTGGCGAATGCCTGTATTCCCAGATACTGGGTTGGCTAAGGCAGGAGAATTGCTGAACTTGGTAGTTGGAGGTTGCAGTGAGCCAAGGTAGCACCACTGTACTGCAGCCTGGCTACAGAGCCAGACACACACAAAAAAGGGGGGGTGGGTAGTTTCCCTGCACAAACTCTCTTCTCTTGTCTACCACCATATGAGACGTGCCTTTCACCTTGCACCATGACTATGAGGCCTCCCCAGGAATGTGGAACTGTAAGTCCAATACATCTCTATCTTTTGTAAATTGCCCAGTCCCGTGTATGTCTTTATCAGCAGTGTGAAAACAGAGTAATACGTCCATAAAAGGGGGATAATAACAGTAACTATCTGTATTAGTCCATTCTCATGTTGCTAATAAAGACATACACAAGACTGGGTAATTTATAAAGGAAAGAGGTTTAATTGACTCATAGTTCCATGTGGCTGTGGAGGCCTCACAATCATGGCAGAAGGTGAAGGAAGAGCAAAGGGACATCCTACATGGCGGCAGGCAAAGAGAAATCCTGTGCAGTGGAACACCAATTTATAAAACCATCAAATCTCATGAGACGTAGTCACTCTCATAAGAACAGCACGAGAAAGACCCCTGCCCCATGATTCAGTTACCTCCTACCAGGCCCCTCCTACAACATGTGGGAATTATGGGAGCTACAATTCAAGATGAGACTTGGGTAGGGATATAGACAAACCATATCTCTATCTCATAAACTAAACTTAGGTAACACATAACTGTATATGAACCTCTGAGAAATGAAAATGAGGTTAGATATTTATCAAAAAGTAATCAAATAAGCCAACACTTAGATTACACTTACTACGTACAAGTAAGTGTTGGCTATTGTAACTGCCAACCAAACCAAAGTTCTCTCTTGGTTCCTTTAACACTGGTTTATCCAAAACATTGGATAAACATTGATTTTTCTGCAGAAGCAACCCATAGATCAAGGCTCTTGGTGATGTGTGAATTTTATAAGTCTCATTCTGAGAAATACGAGGAAAGAATGAGAGCCTACATGTGTGATTAGGGGAGGGAGTGATTACTCACTGCTTTGAATGCCCACAGGCCAGGGGTATGAGATTTGGGGAGAGCTCCCTCACAAATCCATCACAAGGGGCCAGATCCTCACACTGATCTGTAAAAACTCATTAACTGCAGGGTTCTAACCTGCACATGCATCTCTTAGGAGTTTTCTTTCCAGTGGTCAAAGTTTCTCTTTGTGATCTAACTGGAGTTTTCTATCTGGTATGAAATGACGATTTCAGGACACAGGTCCAGTGGTCTGATGCTCAGTTACTCACCCACTGAGATGAGGTTCCTGAAGTTTTCCAGCATCGCACCTTGGTACAGGTTTACCTGGGTTTTATCCAATAGAGCAAGCTCTTCCTTGGTGAAGACAACAGCCATGTCCTTGAATGTCACCCTTTCCTAAAACATCAACCACATGCCACGTCAATCATCCACGCAAATGACTGGTCTTAGTCTGTTTGGGCTGCCTTAATAAAATACCACAGTCTGATTAGGTTAAACAAAATAAACTATCTTCTTACTATTCTGGAGGTTGGAAAGTCTAAGATCAAGTACCACCAAGATAGATTTCATTCAGGTTTCTTCTCTTGGCTTGTAGACAGCTGTCCTCTCACTGTGTCCTTACATGGCAGAGGGAGAATGACAGCAAGCTCTGTTGAGGCTCTCTCACAAGGACATTAATCCTATTGGATCAGGGATCCCAAAGGACAATATTAATCAAATTATAAAATACAGCCCAGGAAATAGGCACAGATAAATCTATACTAAGGTGTTGTGCTGATACACAAGTCTAGTACTGTTCCATGATTTCATTTCTCATCACACACCAAGATTTGGTATTTTCACTTTTTCATGGCAAATTAATCTATTTTTATCATGTTAAAAGGAACTAAGAAGACAGGGTAAATAAAAGCCTGGCTCCTAGATTCAAAAAACACAATAGAGAAAAGGGAGATTTTTAGGATAATTAAGAACACTTGGATATCAACTCGGTATTAAAAAATAGTGGTATCAATGTGAAATTTCTTGAGTATGTTAGCAGTAATGTGGAAATGTAGGAAAATGCTCTTACTCTTAGGAGATACAAGCTGAAATATTTAGGGATGAATTATAATAATGCCTGAAATTTATCCCTAACTGGGTCATCAAAATACAATATAGATATGTGTGCATATACCTATATTATGCATATGTTTGTGGGTGATTGTCAACAATTGGTGAATCTAGGTGAATATTACACATTATGCTATTCTTTCATTTTCCTGATAAATTGAAATTTCTCAAAATAAAAGGATGTGGGGAATAATCTGATATTAATAACCATCTCCTAATCAAGAAACCAATTTTTACGTAAAATATTTCTATTGCTGCATATATCACACAGCTCAGAGTTAAGTATTTACAGATATGTTCTCTCAATAGACTCCGCATCTATAAATAATGCAGAGCTTTCAAACGAAAGTTGTAAGCGGTTACAAAGGACGTCACAAAGAATATTTTCCTAACAATTGTCCAATTACCCAAATCTGACAATGATTAAAATCAAAATCTAGGGGAGTCAGCACGGCTGTCCTAATAGCATCACTCTCTCAGTAACACTACTGTATACCTTCTTCTGTGGGAGGCAATAAAATCGAATTTGAGTTAATCATTCAGGAAACACAGATACCCTGAAGTCTACTTGGGGTGTTCAAATGTAGGGAGAAGGGGTTAGGGATAGAGGTTCACCCAGCCTACGCCCCATTCTCCCTTCTCTGCCTCAACTGTAGAACCTGGGAAAACAAAACACTCATTTCTCCACCACCCTTGTAGCTGGATGGATGCCTTGTAGGAAGCCTAGGCAGCTATTGTCATAGGATGCAGATACAAGGAGAGCCCCAAAATATTAAGAAACCAAATTTATCAACGAATAAACACTTGCAAAAATCTATAAATCTTTTCCTGTCTTAAGTATTCTTGTATAACCATCTATGAAGTATTCTTGTAAAACCTTGAACCTGAATCTATTCAAGCATCTGGTGCTTCCACTTACAAGAAATACTGTGGATAGATAACACATTGAAAGATAAGAAAAGGAAGCAAACAAATGCATTCCAAACATAGGAAAGAACACAGGACACCAAACTTGGTTTCTACAACAAGTCAATAGCAGGAGAGAATAAAGTAGAGGGGCAAATTTCTCTAGATTAAAAGAGATTATGAGACACAACAGCCAACTATATGATAGTATAGACCTTGGTAAGATCCCATTTGAACAAACCAACGGTTAAAAAATTTTTGAGATAATCAGGGAAATTTGGTTATTGTCTGGGTATTAGATAATACCAAATAATTATTGATTATCTCATTAGTCAATATTTTAGGAAATATATACTGAAATACATAGAGAATGTGGTAAATTAGATTGCTGTTTAGAAATATCCTCTTCTATACTCACTAATCCCACTAAAGGACCAGAGTGTGTTTTCTTACCCCTTTAGTTTTGACTTGGCAATGTAACTTACTCTGGCTATCAAAGTGAAGCAGAAGTGAGAATGTGCCAGTTCTAACCTGGGCCTTGACAGATCTCACGCGTTCACTTGCTGTCTTGTTCCTCTGTCTTCACTATGAGGGCACACCCAAGCTAACCAAAACCAGCAGAGTGCTACCAAATATTCATGGCATCGGCTTTAGGTCCAGGCCGTAACCATTGAGGACACTGTTATAGGAGGTTGGAAAAATGGTGACCTGGATGTAGTGGTGAACATTTGGTAAACTGTTGCTGTAATTTAGAAGATAGAAAATTTACCTAATGAATCTTGGACTTGGGCAAGATGGTTTCCAGGCAGAAGGATAAAAGTGTGAGCTCATTCATTTTAGTTGCATATAAAATAAAGTACTATAAAAAAGTGATGTGCTCAGAGAAAAACCAATACAGTGTAAAATAACATGCCTCTTAAAAATACTCTGGGAAAGAAAAAAATGAAAAAGAGATTAAGCAAATCTCTTTGGCAAAAAGTTAACCATTGAAACTGCATGATGGGTACTGCAAGTGGAGATTCATAATACCATTTGTTTTTTTGTGTACTTTCATAATTAATTTTTTTATGATTAAAAGAAAATCCTTCCTCCACACTGTGATGGTGTTTTTAATGTGACAACTTGGCTAAGCTACAGTCCTCAGTTATTGAATCAAACACAAATCTAGGTATTGCTATGAAGATAAATTGTAGATGTGATTAAAGTCCATAATCAGTTTACTTTAAGGGAGATTATTCTAACTAATCTGAGTATGTCTGATTCAAAAAACTGAAAGGTCTTATGAGCAGAGCTGAGGCTTCCCTGAGAGGTGGAGAAATTCCACCCATAGACAGCGGCTTCAGTCTGTGTCTAAGAGTTCTGGCCATCCTTCCTGAGGGACTGCCATGTGGATTTTGGACTTGCCTAGTTAGCCTCCATAATCATATAAGTCAATTCCTTAAGATAAATCTCTTAATATATATGTCTTACTGGTTCTGCCTTGCTGGTTGAACTCTGACCAATAGATACCCGTTCAAATCTTGTTACTTATCGAACGAGACAAGTGACATTTAGAGTATAGTCAATGTATATGCTGCCCATGCACTCGGATGCTGCGGCAACACCAAATTGCTATAAAAGTTTCTGAACTTACTCTTGATTCTTTTTCCCTCATGGGGCAGTGATAAGCAGTTCATGGACTGGTACTGGTACATGAACCACACTTAGAGTAGCACCAAAGTAGACATCTTGAAATCTGTGAGTTTGTTTCTTCACTTCTATAAAGGGAGTCAAACCATCTGCCTCACAAAGTCATTATGAGCAAGATGAAGTACCTAATACATAGTAGTCATTCAAAAAATGCTGACCTCCTTTCAGAAAGCAGAAGTGTCTGGTTCCTCAGAATGAACAGTATATTTAAAGAGAAAGAACCCCTTAACTTACCTGGAACTTAATCATACCATCTTCCTTTTGGAAAGGGCAGGATTCTGGAAAAGCAGAACTGCAAAGAAGAAAGAATCCATGAGATCATGGATTCAACAAGTTATAAATGAACATTGGTTCCTTCCTTATCTGTACAAATTTCTCTCAGTTCCTTCTCTCCCTAGATATTGTCTCTTCTCGTTCTGAACAGACTGAACTCCCACCTCCTCAAGACTTCCCTAGATTTGTCCCCAGTCCCTCAATCTCAGACCACTGTGTAACTCCTATCTCTCTCCTCAAGCTTTTGGGTCAAAACCTGCACATTCTTTTCCTTTTCTCAGATTTGTGAATGAACTGACATAATCTACATCTGTATAATGCTGGAAAAAAGGCTCCAGAATTGCTGAATAAGGGAGCAATCTCAGGGCTGGGCACTGTGGCTCACGCCTGTAATCCCCAGCAATTTGGGAACCTGAGACAGGTAGATCACTTGAGGCCAGGAGTTCGAGACAAGCCTGGCCAACATGGTGAAATCCTGTCTCTACTAAAAATACAAAATTAGCTGGGATTGGTGGCGGGCACCTGTAGTCCCAACTACTCAGGAGGCTGAGGCAGGATAATCACTTGAACCTGGGAGGCAGAGGCTGCAGTGAGCTGTGCTTGCACCACTGCACTCCAGCCTGTGCAACAGAGACAGACTTTGTCTCAAAAAAAAAAAAAGAAAAAAAAAGAGAGAAATCTCAGGATGACAGGGGCCTTCTGCTATTTCCACTTTTACATGCAAGACTTGACCTTGTATGGCCAGGCCTGTGGTCTAAAGAACTTGCAATTAGCCAAGATATACAAATTAAATCCCAATTTTTATTATTATGTTAATCAATAATGCAAATTTTTAAACGTCTACACCTTGACTCTTGGCTTCCTAAACTATCTCTCCAGCAGCCATTCTGTCCACTGCTTTTGCAAATATTGATGACACACCTATGACATATAAGACACATCCTCTGCTCTGGAAATGCTCATGGTATACTGAACTATACATGCTCTCAGACAGCAAGTAGCAAAGTAGATAGACAGACCTTCTAAGCTTGCTACTTCATATACACTAAAGCACCTTCCTGTACTGCTTATATCAGTGGATTCCCTTGCCGATTAGATTCCAGTTGGGTTCAGCCAATGGGGAAAGTCAGCAAGAGATCCAGGGAAGGGACAAGAGTGAAGTCAGAATATTTATTCCCCCAGGTTTTTCCCTAAAGGTTGCTGTGGAATGGCTATGTTCCATATCCATTGACCAAAGTTCATGGCCACCATCAGGCAGCTGTCATCCAATGAATCTTTCTTCAGGTTTTAGCGACTGCCTCCTCCCTTAGCCCTTCAGTCCTAAAGTCAGTAAGTTACCCTGCTATCACTAGCTCTTAAATATTGCCATACCCTTTGTTGATTACCACAGCCTGCCTACAACTTTATAGATTGTCCCTTTATTAAGCTCTTCTCAAATTACCCCATTTGAGTGTTCTGTCTATTTTTTATTGGGATTCCATCAGATAAACCCTGTAAACACAATTGCCTCTCGCCTTTGTGGAGAAACTTACTGAATAAAATTGCCACTTTAAGCACTGTGGAAACTCCAAAGATTAAAAAATAAAAGCCAAAAACCAGGTTTCTGCCTTCTAAGATAGTGCTTCTCACACTATCTGTGATAAAAGACTAGTTTTTTTATTATTATTACTGTTACTTTCAGTCTGTCACAGACTGATATTTTGGTAAGATACAGTAAAAAGAAATTACTGGAAAAAGGAAATTAAGAAGGTATGCAAATTAAAGCCCAATTGTTATTATTATGTTAATCAATAAGACAAAATTTTAAACATCTACACTCAAGTTCTCAAATTATCTGGTCACAGACCAATATGATTTATTGGCACTGGTCTGTTCGCTACCCTTTGAATTGCAGCTCACAGGGTTATAGAAAGAGGTTAATAGAATATGAAATGTCTTTAGGGTAAATCCTTGGACTCTTTTTCTCTCTTTTACTACCTTTAAGAGACATCATTAATCACTTCTTATTTTGGGCTCCAACAAAGGCCAAAATAAGGAAGGTTCAAGTCATTAATACAGCATGAATTACATCATTTTAAAATAGTTAAAACCTACCAAGGAAACACTCCTCCTTTCCCCTGTCGAAAAACTACAAATCCTAAAACAAACAAACAAACAAACAAAAAAAACCAAGCCGTAGTCTTTTATCCACTGTACTTGCTAAGGATCTTATCATTTAACAAGCACTCAATCAGTGTTTCTTAATATTAACAAATGCACAAATAGACTTGTCTTGGATATTATACATTAGATGCACGTGCAAAGACATAAACTCACCCTGTACTTCCAGTACCTGTTCTCTCTTAAGAGCCAATAATGGGACAGGTTTATTTTCAAGCACACATCTCCACACATGCAGTCACACATATATGGTTGAGGGTTTGGTTTCCTGAATTTCTGGCTTCAGACACTCCCTGCCTGTGTCAACTATGGGCCATGGCAGTAACCAGATGGCACATTCAAATTTGAGGTGAGTTTAATAAACAGACGGCTTACAATGGTGTTGGCTGGGGGTAAGGAAATCAGAGTGGATAATTCTCTATCCTGGGAAGTGACAGGGAGGTGCCATTATACTACCTGGGCTTTAAGAGGTAAGGGAAGGGAGCAGTCCCTGGAGCCTGGAACTGACAGGACTGTGTGGCCAGGACCACCAAAACCATGACCTGTTGTTTAGAAGGGCAGCTAATCTGTGACAATCCTGCAGAGAGAGAACTCGGGGACAAGATCCTCCAACTCACACTTCTTCCTCTCTCCAAACCTTCCTGTTGAGACTTCCCATTGGCCAAAGACAAGCAATGCCAGAAGGCAATGGCGGCCTTTCAAGGCAGACAGCAGGGTGGAAAAGGTGGGGAGCCAAAGACAAGGGACACGTGGCACCTCAGGACTCTTGTTTTTTCCCTAACTGCCAAAGTCCACACAGCTCTCTCACACAAATGCCTTTCTCATCCCTCAACCTGATAACTACTCTGATCTGAGGAATACATCACGAATGAGACCAGATGCCCATATCAACCTCTTCAGCGAATGAAGACCTAGAGGAAAAGTGCAGCTGAATCTGGAACTGCAATTGTTCAGAAACACGATCAGAAATGTAATAAAAGCTGCCATTACACCTAAAATAATTAACACTAAATCTCTAACTTTATCAAATATACAGAGAGCATTCAAATTTCAAATTTGTTGAGTGTAATTTAACACTTACATTTGCTCATGTGCTTTATAATACTCAAATTCCGTACTCCCTGGCTCACAGCATGTGAGGTGAGAATGGAGTTAATAATTTGGGGAAGTTCTTTTCTTTTCTTTTCTTTTCTTTTTTTTTTTTTGAGACAGAGTCTCGCTCTGTTGCCCAGGCTGGAGTGCAGTGGCGCGATCTCAGCTCACTGCAAGCTCCGCCTCCCGGGTTCACACCATTCTCCAACCTCAGCCTCCGGAGTAGCTGGGACTGCAGGCGCCCGCCACCATGCCTGGCAAATTTTTTGTAATTTTTTTTTTTTTTCAGTAGATACGGGGTTTCACCGTATTAGCCAGGATGGTCTCGATCTCCTGACCTCGTGATCCACCCAAAGTGCTGGGATTACAGGAGGGAGGCACCGCGCCAGGCCTGGGACCGTTCTTTTCAAAATGTATGCGGTGATATTAAACTCCTGAGTTATTACAGTCTGAGTTGTTTCTTTATTGCCAGAAGCCGGAACCTCTGCCCTGAAGTCAGAAATGCCCCAATGGAGTCAGAGCTGCTAAAATCCAGAGTTCAGACCCAAGACAAATCCCCATCCAAGAACCTAGGGGTGCTGAGCCAGAATCGCCCGCGCCAAACTGAGCGAGAATAGCCCAAGCCATCCTCTATCTCCAGAGAAAAGCTGCTTAAGCAAATCCCTCATCCCATTCAGGGAGGCACAGCCCCAGCCATTACTCCCAAACTCTGAGCCAGCGCCCCTCTGCCCTCATCCAGAGATGCACATTCCAAGACTGGACCCTAAGCCTCGACCCAAGGTGGCACAGCGCAAGTCGCTGTCACGAAACGTGAAGATGCACGTTTTGTCAAACCCAGGGCTGCTCCCCAAACCGAGCCCACGCGCTTCCCATCCCACCCCGGGTAGGCAGGGGCCGCTGAATTTCCCCAGCCTACCTCACCCACGAGGCCTTATCATTGGTCACCAGTCCCCTATTCCACTCCTCCTACTTCAGTCCACAGGGACAGGTCACAGCTGCACATCCTGCAGCCCTACTCCTGGCTACGCTTCCGAGAGTGGCGCGGTCCACGCTGGACTCACCCCAGCATCCCGAACAATGTCGCCCGCAGCTAGCGTCTGGTACCATGGCGCATGCGCAAGGAGGCCTATGGACTACAATCCCCAGAAAGCCCCACGCGCAGCAGTGGACATTCGCAAGGCTACCAGGGTGAAGGTAGCCTTTGACTTCCGTGCGTTTGGAAGTCCTTTGACTTCCGTGCATTCGTCTAAAATAATGACAATCGTAATAACGATAAAATATTGAAATGTTAAATAAATCACTATCAACGATGAAAAGAAAAAGTTTCAGTATTTTACCACTTGGAAATGAGCACTTTACCATTTTAGTGAAGACTTTTATGGGTTCTTATTTTATAGGCATGTCTTTTAATGTTAAAACCACGAAACTTTTCAATTAAAATTCACTTAAATATTTCCATCCCCGCCCCCCATCATGTTTTGTTTCTGTTGATGAAGACTGCATAATCTACACTTGCAATATAACATACCTTGTAATTTGTTTCCTAGTCTCAGAAGAAGCAGAATGAATTAACCACCATTGTCTGAATCCTTAATAGGGGAATTACAGGAGCACTCGTTACAACATAACAAGAAAACGCGGGAAGTTTTCAGATTCTTTCTGAAAATTTCCCCTTGTTGGGACTTAGGCTTTATTTTACTTTATGTTATTGCATTTAAGATTTAAGATCATTAAAAAGTCAGGAAACAACAGGTGCTGGAGAGGATATGGAGAAATAGGAACACTTTTACACTGTTGGTGGGACTGTAAACTAGTTCAACCATTGTGGAAGTCAGTGTGGCGATTCCTCAGGGATCTAGAAGTAGAAATACCATTTGACCCAGCTATTCCATTACTGGGTATATACCCAAAGGATTATAAATCATGCTGCTATAAAGACACATGCACACGTATGTTCATTGCGGCAGTATTCACAATGGCAAAGACTTGGAACCAACCCAAATGTCCAATAAAGATAGACTGGATTAAGAAAATGTGGCACATATGCACCATGGAATACTATGCAGCCATAATAAATGATGAGTTCATGTCCCTTTTTAGGGGCATGGATGAAGCTGTAAACCATCATTCTCAGCAAACTATAGCAAGGACAAAAAACCAAACACCACATGTTCTCACTCATAGGTGGGAATTGAACAATGAGAACACATGGACACAGGAAGGAGAACATAACACAGCGGGGTCTATTGTGGGGTGGGGAGAAGGGGGAGGGATAGCATTAGGAGATATACTTAATGCTAAATGCGTGCAACACACCAACATGGCACATGTATACATATGTAACAAACCTGCACGTTGCGCACATGTACCCTACAACTTAAAGTATAATAGTAATAAAATTTTAAAAATTTAAGATTTCTATTAAAGAAAATTTTGGGTACCCTAATGGGGTAAGAAAATTGAATAAGAATTCCATTAGAGACCCACAGTTTTAGCCTGGAGGAAAGCCTTGATAATGGGTGAGAACAATCTCTGTCCTAGGAATGGTCGCCTGGTCCTGCTGGCAGAGGCTCTGCTTGGAATATCTGGATGGCATTCCGTTTTCCACTCATCCTTAAGCTGTAGGGGTCGTGAGGCAGTTCCAGTCCTAGAATAGACAGGGAAGTGAAGACCCCCACCTCTAGGCAATGGGCAGGAAATGGTTGAATAATATCCAACTATAGCTTGACATTGCAACTTAGGGCACATAAAGGGACAGTGCCATTTTTTGGCTTATCTCTGTCTTTTGATGTTTACATGTTTGATGTTCTTATATATTGCTCTAAGTTGAAGGATTACTTGATTTAATTTGACATACTTGAATTTTAAAAAACGAGTTCAGGAACATTTTTATTTTTGACCTAATACAAGGTTAATTTTTGTGACATCTGTGTCTATTGGAAAACAATGTGTGTTCTCTATCAGAGGGATATGCATACATTTATATTTTCACCAGACTTGTTAATTGTTTCTATTTAAATTTCGTACGTGCTTATTTGTGCTTACTTAGATTTTTTCATTATGCATCTGTCAATGATTGAGAAGTTCATGTCAAAAAGTCACCCAGGCTGGGCGTGGTGGCTCAAGCCTGTAATCCCAGTACTTTGGGAGGCCGAAGTGGGTAGACCATGCGGTGAGGAGTTCAAGACTACCCTGGCCAGGACGGTGAAACCCCGTCTCTACTCAAAGTACAAAAATTAGCCAGACATGGTGGCAAGCACATGTAGCCTCAGCTACTTGGGAGGCTGAGACAAGAGAATCGCGTGAACCCAGGAGGCGGAGGTTTCAGTGAGCCGAGATCATGCCACTGCACTCCAGCCTCGGCGACAGAGCGAGACTCTGTCTCAAAAAAAAAAAAAAAAAAAAAAGGAATAAAGAAAAAGAAAAAGAAAAAAAGTCTATAATGGTAAATTTGTCATTTTCCTCTCTATAGAATTTGCTTTACTTATTTATTTAATTTATTTTTTGTGACTGAGTCTCGCTCTGTTACCCAGGTTGGAGTGCAGTGGCGCCATCTGAACTCACTGCAAGCTCCACCTCCCAGGTTCACGCCATTCTCCTGCCTCAGCCTCCCGAGTAGCTGGGACTACAGGCGCCCGCCACCATGCCTGGCTAATTTTTTTGTATTTTTAGTAGAGGCAGGGTTTCACCGTGTTAGTCAGGATGGTCTCCATCTCCTTGTGGTCTGCCCGCCTCTGCCTCCCAAAGTGCTGGGATTATAGGCGTGAGCCACCGCACCCAGCCTACTTCATTTTTCAAAAATCGTGTTATTAGGTATACGAGCGGCTTTAGTTTTCAAAAGTCGTGTTATTAGGTATGGAAGTGGCCTGTTCCTTATCTGCAGCACTTGGGACCAGAAGAGTTTCAGATTTTTTATTTATTTCAGATTTTGCAATATTTGCATATGCACAATGAGATATCTTGAGGATGAGACCCAAGTCTAAAGCAAAATTCATTTGTGTTTCCTATACACCTTATACACTTTCCCTGAAATTAATTTTATAGAATTATTTGATTAATTTTGTTCACAAGGTTTGTATACAATCTATGTGTGCATTGAACCATCAGAAGCAAAGATTGCCTTCATCGTATGATCAAAGAAAAATCAATTAATGAAAAGAAGAGGAAGAAAGCAAATATTTCAGGTGTGGAAATTTCCTCTTTTGGTGTCATGTTCACATTTCAAAAGTTTCAGATTGTGGAATATTTTGGGTTTTTAAATTTAGTGATGCTGACCCTGTGTAAGTTTCATAATTGTCATATGTTCTTGATGGACCAAAAATTTCATTAACATTTTAAGTACTTTTTATTTTCACCTTGAGTTTACTTTTCATTGCCGACTGTACGTGCTTTCTTTTAATTAGATTTCATCTAGTATTTATTTTTCACTTTGTCCTAAAATTAGCATTTTTTACCTTGTTATTTATATACTCTTTATTATTATAGTTATTTTTAAATGTTACTTTTACCTAATCTAAGAGCTTGTCTTTAGTCTGAAAATACACACTTAAATGGGTGTGTTAGGAACAAAGGAGAAAGTGCTTGTGTAATTGATCTAGGAGCTTCTCCTATTTCCCAACTATGGAACAGTGGCTCTGGCCTGTAATCCTAGTTGATCAAGCAGCTGAGGTGGGCAGATGGCTTGAGCCTGGAAGGTTCAGGGTGCAGTGGGCTATGATGGTGCCACTGTACTCCAGCTTGGGTGAGAGCATGAGATTTTATGTCTAAAAAAAGAAAAAGAAAATGAAAAAGTAGGACAGTGACTATCAAAGAGGAAGGAAATAGCCTCCCTAAGACTCCTTTGAATTGTGTGAGTGATCTTTGCTTGCTCCAGTGACTGGGATATGAGTTTAGTATGCAGAAGTAGGGAATGCTAAACATATTGCATCTGTAAATTAATTCTCTCAACAAAGAAGTCATCCACTCAGAACACCCAACAGTAACCTCTTGAAAATCATTGCTCTAAAGGAAAGAAAATGAAAAACAACAACCTCAATCAAATAAAAGGAGGGAAAGAAACGATCGAATCAGTAAAGAGAAAGTCAAACTGCTGCTGTTTGCTGATGATATGATCATATACCTAGAAAACCCTAAAGACTCCTTCAAAAAGCTTCTAGAACTCATAAATGAATTCAGCAAAGTTTCAGGATACAAAATTAATGTACACAAATCATACCTCTGCTGTACACCAACAGCAACCAAGCTAAGAATGAAATCAAGAACTCAATGCCGTTTACAATAGCTGCAAAAAAAAAAAAAATACTTACGAATATTTCTGACCAAGGAGGTGAAAGGCCTCTACAAGGAAAACTATAAAACACTGTTGAAAGAAATCATAGATGACACAAACAAATGGAAACACATCCCATGTTCATGAATGGGTAAATCAACATTGTAAAAATGACCATACTGCCAAAAGCTGTTTACAAATTCAATGCAAGTTCCATCAAAATAACACCATCATTGTTCCCAGAACTAGAAAAGACAATTCTAAAATTCGTATGGAACCAAAGAAAAGCCCACAGAGCCAAAGCAAGAATAAGCAAAAAGAACAAATCTGGAGGCATCACATTACCTGACTTCAAACTATACCATAAGGCTATAGTCACATGAACAGCATGGTACTGGCATAAAAATAGACCAAAGACCAATGGAACAGAATACGGAACCAAGAAATAAATTCAAATACTTACAGCCAACTGATATTTGACAAAACAAACAAAAACATAAAGTAAGGAAAAGACCCCCTATTCAGGCCGTGTGCAGTAGCTCAGGCCTGTAATCTCAGCACTTTGGAAGGCCGAGGTGGGTGGATCACAAGGTCAGGAGATGGAGACCATCCTGGCTAACACGGTGAAACCCCGTCTCTACTAAAAATACAAAAAATTAGACTGGCGTGGTGGCGTGGGACTATAGTCCCAGCTACTCGGGAGGCTGAGGCAGGAGAATGGATTGAACCAAGGAGGCAGAGCCTGCAGTGAGCCGAGATCCCACCACTGAACTCCAGCCTGGGTGACAGAGCGAGACTCCGTCTCAAAAAAAAAAAAAAAAAGGCCCCCTATTCAAACAAATGTTGCTGGTGTAATTGGCAAGCCACATGTAGAAGAATGTGAATGGATCCTCATCTCTCACCTTATACAAAAATCAACTCAAGATGGAACAAAAACTTAAAACTTGAAACCATAAAAATTCTAGAAGATAACATCAGAAAAACCCTTCAAAACATTAGCTTAGGCAAAGACTTGTTGACCAATAACCTAAAAGCAAATTCAATAGAAAAAATGATATATAGGTG
Source organism: Pongo abelii (assembly GCF_028885655.2). Taxonomy (NCBI): domain Eukaryota; kingdom Metazoa; phylum Chordata; class Mammalia; order Primates; family Hominidae; genus Pongo; species Pongo abelii. Next base: position 669,318 of record NC_072000.2, on the reverse strand, counting down.
AGACTTAATTTAAGTAAAAAGTTTCTGCACAGCAAAAGAAACACTGAGCATATTAAACTGACAACCCACAAAGGGGGAGAAAATCTTCACAATCCATACCTCTGAAAAGGATGAATATCCAGAATCTAGAAGGAACTCAAACAAATTAGCAAGAAAAATATGAAGAATCCCATCAAAAAATGGTCTAAGGACATGAATAGACAATTCTACAAAGAAAATATACAAATGCCTACAAACATATGAAAAAAATGCTCAACATCACGAATGATCAAGGAAATGCAAATGAGAAACACAATGCAATACCACCTTACAGCTGCAAGAATGGCCATAATAAAAAATTTAAAAAATAACAGATGTTAGTTGGGATGTGCTGAAAAGGGATCACTTTTACATTTCTGCTGGGATTGTAAACTACTGCAACCACTATGGAAAACAGTGTGGTAATTCCTTAACGAACTAAAAGTAGAACTACCATTTGATTCTACAATCCCACTACTGGGTATCTACCCAGAGGAAAAGAAGTCATTATATGAAAAAGATAGCTGCACACACGTTTATAGCAACATAATATGATGTTTTATAAATATAAGTGATAAAATTCCTCAATTAAAAGTTTATTAGAGTTCATCAGTGTTGATATCATCTTTCCAAATTAAAAAAAAAATGTTTTCTGTTCGTTGTTTTGGTTTTTGTTTGTTTGTTTTGATGCATGGTCTTGCTCTTTTGCTTACTGCAGCCTCAGCTTCCTGGGCATGAGTAATCCTCTCACCTCAGTGACCCAGGTAACTGGAACTACAGGTGTGCACCACCATGCCTAATTGATTTTTAAAAATTTTCTTACAGAGTCTCACTGTGTTGCCTAGGCTGGTCTGAAACATCTGTGTTCAAACTATCCTCCCACCTTAGACTGAAAAAATGTTGACATTACAGGCACAAGCCATCCTGTCTGGCCAGAAATGTTTTTCCTTATTTTTTTCTTTCTTTCTTTTTTTTTTTTTTTTTTTTGAGACAGAGTCTCTTGCTCTTTTGCCCAGGCTGGAGTGCAATTGCACGATCTTGGCTCACTGCAAGCTCCGACTCCCAGGATCACGCCATTCTCCTGTCTCAGCCTCCCGAGTAGCTGGGACTACAGGTGCCTGCCACCACGCCCGGCTAATTTTTTGTATTTTTAGTAGAGATGGGTTTTCACCGTGTTAGCTAGGATGGTCTCAATCTCCTGACCCCGTGATCCGCCCACCTTCTCCTCAGAAAGTGCTGCGATTACAGGTGTGAGCCACCAGGCCTGGCCCAGAAAATTATTTTTAATAAGGTTTCTTCCTTTCTTCCCCTCTCATTTCCCATATTTATGTCTCCTAGAATCTTAACACTAAATTTTCTTTTTTCCTCACATATAACAATTATTTAGATTTAACCTTAAGATTTACTGTGTATTCTTGCTTGTTGTACATACTGTACATCTTCCTCTAACTTGGATTTATTTATTTTTCTGGACAGTATTCTTAAGAAGTTTTTTCAGACAGTTTGAAGTTGGTAAGTTCATTGCGTCCTTTTGTCTTATGTCTTCATTCTTCCCTCACAGCAAATGTTGGCTTGCCTGGGCATATAATACTTAGACACAAGTTACAGTTCTTCATAACTTTGAAACATTATCTCTCTCTCTTTTAGTTTTTATTACTGATGAATACTATGATACCAAATTAATTCTTCAATCTCTAATAGGTAATATTTGGGTTTTACTTTTTTTCTTGAGGCATTTAGGATTTTTTTCTTTATCAGCTGAAATTTTACCCTAATTTAATTTGATGAGGTTTTTGCTTCTTCCTGTTAAGCACTCAGCACGAAATTTCAATAAGAATCTCAAATCTCTCCTCCAGCTATGGGATATTTTATTTTATTTTTTCTTTTGAGGTTTTCCTCCCCATTATTGTATATTCGCTACCTTTGTGATACTCTAATTATCAATATGTTGGTTCCTTTTTTCATGTCTCCTTATATCCATCGTATACCCATCATATATACTAATGTGCCATCTTCTTGCATTACTCTCTGGAATAATCCCTTGCCTAATCTTCCAGCTCACTAATTTGCACCTTCAGCAATATGCATCCATTATTCTGCCCATCAATTCATATTTTTGTTTAAAATTCTGAAATAAAATGATTGTCAACTTAGACCCAGTAATAGTTATGCAAACTATAAATTGCCTAAATGGAAAAATACTGGGATTCAGAAAATGTACTTCCTATGTACTCTTTATGTACTCTTAGGAGAAGTAACCCTCATGCTGTTACTTGATTATGTGCTGCAGCAAATGAGGTAATAATTTAATAAAGAGGAAGACTTAGCATCTAGGGAGTGGGAAATTCGACCCTGGATTGTTTGCTGGATCACAGCGAAAGGAAGTCCCAGGAGACTGAACCAGACAGTAATCAGGCCAAGATGGTAATCAGCCCTCAAGGAAGGATAAAGATGGGGGGATCCAGGAAGGTGGAATCTGGAAAAAGTAGACTCCATACATTATAGAGCATATTTGAAACACTGAAAACTCGGAGAAATAATAACTATATATAATGTACCAAAAAGCATTTAGAAACACCAGGAAAACAAAAACTGTATGAGTGGTAGTAGAATCATAACCTCCCACATGGTTTTATAGTGAATAATATTAATAGAATTTATATTAATGCATATTAATATAATTATACTGATTGAGACAATGCTGCATTATACTAATGAAGACAATCATCCACACTAATGATACAAGTGATGTCATATGCTACTCGTAGGTGAAGTAAGATGAGAGACTCTGAAAACTGACTGCTGGATTTGGCGATGTAATCTTAACTAGAGCAGCTATGGGGAAATGTGTGTGCCAGATAAGATGATGCGGAGGTTGTGGGAAGCACGAATGGAGTGAGTTTTAAAAGAATTGGATGAGAGAAGCTGAGGCAGTGTCTCTTGACAACTTGTGGTCAAGAACAGCAGTGAAAGGAGGGAGGGTAGCTAGGAAGGCTAATGGAATCAAATACCATTCCATGCCTACCAAGACTGGAGATGTTAACCAAGTTCCTAAGTTGATGGAAATGCACTGAAAGAGAGTGAAGCTGTTGATGCTGGAGAATCGAAGGGGCAGCAGCAGGAACAGAGTACTTGAGCAGGCAAGAAGAGATAGGATATTGGGCACAAGCTGAGGGGATTACAGTTAGAAGGAGGCACAGCCCAGCCATGGTGACATGAAGGCATATGGGGATTCAGTGCAAGAAATTTGCTAGATTTCTTGGTAGAAGGTGGAATATTTTTCCTGATTGATTTTACTTTCTCAGTGAAAGGAGAAGCAAGGTCATGAGCTAGAAGGGAGATTGCCTGGAAGCAGTGAGCACTGGCTCATTGTCTGTGGCCTGAAATTTAGAGGAAGACCAGGTAGCACAATTGTGTGTTTTTTTCTCCGGCCACTTCTCAGGTAAGCTTGTGATACATTTTCTTGCTGTTGTAGTTTATTTTGATTTTTTGAGACAGAGTTTTGCTCTTGTTGCCCACGCTGGAGTGCAATGCTGTGATCTCGGCTCACTGCAAGCTCTGCCTCCTGGGTTCAAGCGATTCTCCTGTCTCAGCCTACTGAGGAGCTGGGGTTACAGGTGCCCACCACCATGCCCTGCTAATTTTTGTATTTTTAGTAGAGATGGGATTTCACCATTTTGGCCAGGCTGTTCTCGAACTCCTGATCTCAGGAGATCCACCCACCTCAGCCTCCAGAAGTGCTGGGATTACAGGCATGAGCCACCATGTCCAACAAGTTTGTGATAAAAATTTGCATTTAATAAGGATAAGAGTTTTGCGACAAGAGCAACAGAGATAATGGAAACAAAACTCAGGATATATAAAAGGTTGTGGTTATATTGCACTATGGATTGGGTATGGAGAAAAAAATGTGAACATGAGGTGTGTGATAAAGTCATAGAAATTCATGGGTTTATGAATTGAAGTTTCCCTCAGAACAAGGTATTGCTGGAGTTGGGATACTAGAGGGAAGGATGCATAAACTTCAGGGATGGGGTTGCAGATTGATCATGGAAACTGAGGTTTTGATTTTTTTTTAAATAAGGACTAGTGAATGGCCGTGGAGTAGGATGAATGCGATAGAATGAAGAACATCATTTGCTTTCCAAAAGTGACAAAGACATTGACATAAAATGAAAAGATACAAAGGTTTTGAAATACAAAATGCTGTAAATATTCATGTATATGTAATTTTTATATCACAAAGACCAGAAAAAAATGTATGGCTTTTGTTGTGGGTTGAATCGTGTGCCCTCCCATCCCAAAAATATGTTCAAGTCCTGACACCCAGTACCTATGAACATGACTTTATTGACCAACAGGATCTTTGCAGATATAATCAAGTTAAGATGAGACCACATTAGCTTAGGGTGGACCTTAATGTAATGATTTCTGTCCTAAAAAACAGAAGAAACTTTGGACACAGACACACCCAGAGGGAAAACTGCCACTTTAAGATGGAGGCAAAAACTGCAGTGATACAAGCCAGGGGATGCCAAAGATTGCTGGAAACTGAGGCTAGGAAGAGACAGGGAAGAATTCTTCTCTAGAGCTTTTAGGGAGAGCATGGCCCTGCTGACATCTTGATTTCAGATTTCTATTCTCCAGAACTGTGAGAAAATTAATCCCTGTGTTTGAAGCCACCCAGTTTCTGGTACTTTGTTACAGCAGCCTGAGGAAACTAATATAGTTTTCAAACATGCATTAAAAAGCACAGAGAAACTAAGATGAAGAACAAAATATAGACTACATATGACAGCTCAAGAGTTATTTTCTGTGGGAGATTGCAGAAGTGAAGAAATCCTTCACTCTTGACAATGTGACATTGTAGCCCCTTATTTCTTCAAGAGCTAAAGTCTATTCCCCTATCCCTTGAAAGCTGGCATTGTGACTTGCTTTATCTGACAGAATGCACACCTCTGTTCAGTCTCTTGGGCCATTGTGACTGCTATGACCTCGTGAGCATGTAACCTGCTGGAGAATAAGACCAAGTGGGTCAGAGATCCCAGTTGAGGGCCCCACCCCATCCCAGCACCCAGCTGGTGCAGTTGACAAGGATGCGTGAGTTCTATTTTATGCAGTGTTAACTTAGAAGTTGACTCAGATGCATGCGTGAGCCTGGTTGAGGCACACTCAAACTACTGATTTATAGAATCATGAGTTAAACACATAGTAGGTTTTGTTTTTTGTTTGTTTGTTTGTTTTTGAGACAAGGAATCTCTTGTCTCAGCCTCCTAAGTGGCTGGGATTACAGATGCATGCCACCATATGCAGCTAATTTTTGTATTTTTTGTAGAGACAGGGTTTTGCCATGTTTCCCAGACCGGTCTCGTCCTCCACTGCCTAAGTTCCCAAACTGCTGGGATTAAAGGCCTGAGCCAACTCGCCTGGCTCAAATGGTAGTTTTTGAATGCAATAGATAACATATGTCCCAGAACAGAAACCATGTAGGTCACATTCATTGATCATAATGCAATTAAATTCACAAAAGGACATAAAGAGTGGTCTGTAAGTTATTTATTCACCTCAAGATTGAAAGGAACCTGAGGACACTCTTTAAATGCAGGCTTGGATTAAAGAGGAGATCAAAATAATAGTCACATACTATTGAAAATAAATAAAAACAAAAGAAGTACATATCCAAAACAATGGAAAATAGCTTAAAATCATACTCGGAGGAAAACTTGTAACATTGGTTAAATTTATGAAACACAAGAGTGAAAATAAATTAACTTAACTTCCACTTCAAGAAAGTGGTAATAACAGTGGTAGCTGATATGCATTGAGGGTTTGTGTGTTCTAAGTCTTTCATGTGTATTACTTCATTTAATTCTCATGTCACGCTATAAAATGGGCACTTTTATATTGCTAGGTTATCGATGAGGACACTGAGGTACAGAGAACAGCATGTCTAGTAAAAGACAGACCAATTACTAAACAATCTAGTATAACAAACTGAGAGGAAGTTTCCAGAGCTCAAGCTTTTTTTTTTTTTGACAGAGTTTTGATCTTTTTGCCCAGGCTGGAGTGCAATGGCACTATCTCAGCTCACTGCAACCTTTGCCTCCTGGGTTCAAGCGATTCTCCTTCCTCAGCCTCCCAATTAGCTGTGATTATAGGCCTGAGCCACCACGCCCCGCTAATTTTTTGATTTTAGTAGAGATGGGGTTTCACCAAGGTCGTCAGGCTGGTCTTGAACTCCTGATCTCACGTGATCCACCTGCCTCGGCCTCCCAAAGTGCTGGGATTAGAGGCATGAGCCACTGCATCTGGCCCCATGCTCTTAACACAGAACTGTCTATGTCTCAGATATACAGCAGCAAAACAAAACCAGAGAAAGTGGAAAGCAGATAATACAGAAGAAACAGAGGTGAAATGAAGAATATAATACTCAGAGAATATATAGAGAATGCAAATATATTTAAGAATCAGTATAAAGGCTAAATAAAACAACAACCTCGGAAGAAACCTAAGGTTCATCCCCAAATAGGAAATCCATTCTGAATGCTCTAAGAGATAAATAACACAAACCTACAAAGAGGTGATTATTAGAATAAATTTTTCCAGAGAGCAGAACGTGTTAGGAGCTTCTTAACTTATTATATTACTTCCACAAATCCTAGTATAATCTTGATAACCAAATTATACCCTAACAGAGCAACAACAAAAACAACAATAACAACAACAACAACAAAAAAAAGCCAGAAAACTAAAGGAAAATGTCTCAATGAATAGAACTGAAAAATTTTATGAAAAGCAGCAAACAAAATCCATCAACATATTAAAATTATTACAGTACAACAGTAATGCATGGAAATTCATCATTACTTCATTTAGCAATATAATTCATCTTATTAAGAAATATTACTTTCTAAAACATATCACCATGGAAACAAATGTCAATCAACAGGTAAAAAGTAAATTTCTTGTTAATACATATAACAGAAGAAAAAAGATCAAAACCTAGAAAAAAATACACACAAAGAGTTCATAAATAAGATGAATACCTAAACAGAAAGAAACAAGGAGTAAATAGCAAGGGGAATACAAAGGAATAAGCTTATAAGAGGATGAAGAGGCAGGGAGAGATGAATCACACCTGTAATCCCAGCACTTTGAAAGTCCAAGGCAGGAGGAGAGCTTGAGCCCAGGAGTTTGAGACAAGCCTGGGCAACATAGTGAGACCTCGACTCTACAAAAAATTTAAAAGAAAATTATCAGGTGCAGTGGTGCACACCTGTAGTTCTGGTTACTCAAGAGACTGAGGATCGCCTGAGGCTCCAATTGTATCATTGTAGTCAAGCCTGGGAGACAGGGTGAGATCCTGTCTCAAAAAATAAGAGGATGGCCAATATCTCCTACCTGGAAAAATTAACATAACGTAATGCCATAATTGTTCGCTTGATGGAAAAAGACTAAAAGGATTAATAAAAGCCAGGTTTTTTTGTTTGTTTGTTTTTGTTTTGAGATGGAGTCTTGCTCTGTCACCCAGGCTAGAGTGCAGTGGCATGTGATCTTGGCTCACTGCAACTTCAACCTCCCAGGTTGAGGCAATTCTACTGCCCCAGTCTCCCAAGTAGCTGGGATGACAGGCGTCCACCACTTAAGCAAAAACAAACACACAAACCCCAAGCTCTATTCCTAACTATACACAAATATGTGTGTAAATATATAGAAACCGATCTGAAACAACTGAGGTGAAATTGTTAATAACGGTGATTTTGGGAGGAAAAAGAAAGTAACAAGATAGAAGAGGTTGATATAGCAATGGGGACATTCATTTTAACTTAAAAAAATTAAAACATAAGCAAATATTATCTTAAACATGCATGTAATTTGCATTAGCAAAAAGAGAAATGAAGTCCCAGAAATATGCCGACATTTAAGAAAACACTACTGATGTGAAGTCATTATCCTCAGCAAAGAAATCCAGGAACAGAAAACCAAACACCACGTTCTCACTTATAGTGGGAGCTTAAAAATGAGAACACATGGACACAGGAAGGGGAACAACACACATTGGGGCCTGTCATGGGGTGAGGTTGGGGGAGGGAGAGCTTTAAGAAAAATAGCTCATGCATGCTGGGCTTAATACCTAGGTGATGGGCTGACAGGTGCAGCAAACCACCATGGCACACGTTTACCTATGTAACAAATCTGCACATCCTGCCCATGTACCTCAGAACTTAAAAATAAAACAAAACGCTAGTGGTAAAATAAAGTCTCAAAATGAAAAAGTGACAGACCAATTTTTGGTTCAAATAATGGTTTTCAACCCAGGTGTCATAAAGTAAAGACAAAGAATTTGATTACATATTGCAATTAAGACATACAGCAAATGACTAGAAAAATTATTCTCAACACATATGACGGTTAGTAGCTAATTTTCTTAAGAGGAAATGGTCATAAAACAATGAATGGGGGACAATGAACACTTGAAAATGGACGAACAGCTAGGTCTGGTGGTGTGTGCCTGTGGTCCCAGCTACTCAAGAGGCTGTTGCAGGGGAATTTTTTGAGCCCAGGGTTTGGAGGCTATAGTAAGCTGTGATTGGACCACTACAGTTCAGCGTGGATGACACAGCAAGACCTTGTCTCTAATTTTTTGTTTCTTTTTGAGACGGAGTCTAGCTTTGTAGCCAGGCTGGAGTGCAATTCCGCCATCTCGGTTCCCTCCAACCTCTGCCTACCAGGTTCAAGCTATTCTTCTGCCTCAGCCACTTGAGTACTTGGGACAAAAGGCGCAAGCTACCACGCAGGTAATTTTTGAATTTTTAGTAGAGACGGGGTTTCGCAATGTTGGCCAGGATGGTCTCGATATCTTCACCTCGTGATCCGCCCGTCTCGGCCTCCCAAAGTGCTGGGATTGCAGGTGTGAGCCAGTGCGCCCGGCACAAAAGATTTTTTTAATTAAAAATTAAATAATTAAAAAGTGGGTGAAAGACGTGACAAGGCAGTGAAAAGAAAAATGAGAAAAAGACATCAAATATGATCACCTTGATTGTTAGCAGTAAAATGAAAAAAAAATCCGTTTTATATATCAAAGATTAAACATTTTTATTGTAAATCAAGTGAACCTCAATAGTGTGAGAAAATAGACCCGTTTACATTTTAGGCTGAGTGAAAAAAACAAAAACTGTATTTCCTCCACTCTCATATCACAATTAACAAAGAAGATTTCTGTGTCAACAGGTCCGGGGATTTCTCTCGGTCAGTCAAGCACACAATGCATTCTACTCTCGACATTAGTTGGGTGTCTTCTAATTCAATTATGAGGCTATCTACCTGGACATAGCGTTAGATTCCCCAGGGCTCGGTTCCACAAGACTGGCCTCCCACTCTAATACAAATGGCAAGTCCTAGTTTGTTTTACCTGTGCTTCTGACCAACAGGCTATAAATCAGGTTTCCACCACTCCTGATTTAGCTGCACTAATTTCCTCGAACACCTCACAGCAAGCAGGAAAACACTTACATTTACCATTTTATTATAGCGGAAATGGCAAAAATTTCAGAAAAAAGATTCATGGGGCTCGGCATGGGAGGAGGGGCGCACTACATTTCAGGAAGTTTTAACTAGAAGCTCTCAAAAGCCAGTCCTTTTCAGTTATTATGGAGATTTCATTATACAGGCATCAAGAGTTAAACCATAGGCTATTGGTGAACAACTCACGCTGAGGATCTCAACCCTACCTGGAAATTGGGGTTGAGGAATTGCCATTCTCAGCCTGAGTAAAAGAATTTACACAAACTGAATTTTAAAACAAATTACCATAACTGAAAACTTAAATAGATGATTGAATTATCAGAAGCCACACTTTGATATTCCTAACCCGAGCACACTCATCCAATGAAACGAAACGAAACGGAAACACAATAACAAAAGGCTAGCGGCAAACTAAAGTTTCAAACTCAGAATGTGACGGACCCACTTTGGTTCAAATCATGGTTCTCAACCCAGGTGCCATAAGGTCAGGATAAAGAATTTGGTTACATATTGTAAATAAGACATACAGCAAATGACTAGAAAAGTTATTCTCAACCTATGTGTGTCTTGTAATTCAAGGATGACGCTATCTACCGGGACACAGCATTAGATTCCAAAGGGCTCAGTCCCGCAAGACTGGCCTCCCACTCTAATAACAATGGGAAGCCCAGCGTTGTTTGACCTCTGCTTCTTAGCAACTGGCTATAAATCGGGTTTCCACCACTCGCAGTTTTAGTTGCATTAATTTGCTGGAAGAGTTCACAGCACGCAGGGAAACACTTACATTTACCATGTTATTATAGCGGATGTTGCCAAAAATTCAGAAAAAAGACTTTGGGCCCGGCATGTGGGGAGGGGCGCACTACCTTCCTGGAAGTGTTATCCAGAAGCCCTCTAAACCCAGTCCTTTCGGGTTTTTATGGAGACCTGATTCTATAGGCATGATGGGTTAAACCATAGGCTATTGGTGAGCAACTCAACCTGAGGCTCTCAACCCTCCCTGGAAATTGGGGTTGAGGCTTTGCCATTCTCAGTCTGAGTAAAGGAATTTACATGAACGGAATTTTGAAAGAGATTAGCATAGCTGGAAACTTAATTAGGTGATTGAATTATCCGGAGCCACACCTTGATGTTCCTAACCCGAGCACCCTCATCCAACGAATGCTCCACCCAACTGGCTCCCAAGTCTCTACGTGGTTCCAGAGCAAAGGAATGTTTATACAAGGCATATCTCCACGTTTTCTTCAAAGTCTTTTCGCTTCCACGGGTAATTCTTCAACTGCCATGCATCAGGGTCAGGGGGAGGGCTTGTTACAACACAGATCTGTGGATCTCCGGGGTTTGAGGGTTGAAAGGACGCTGCTGGTGTCAAAACCACAAGGTGAGAACCACAGAACCACTAGTTGGTTTTCAGTGTTTCAGTGCATTTAATTCCTAATATATTGGGCCAAGAAAACTTGTAAGTTCTTAGATTGTCCCAAATGTGGCGCGTGAAATCAAATCAGGAGAAGAGTTTCCTAGGAGGTGTAGCCTGGGAAAGTTGGGGGTGACTGATGGCAAGGAGGAGCGAAGCTCCGCCCTTTCCGCTGCTAGGCTGCGCCCGAGGCTATTTAAACCCACCCTGGCGGGCCTGTACTCAGATCTTCGCAGAGCGGAGCAGCGGCCGGAGCGTTTTGCGGGCTCTGCGTGGACTTGGAGCTTACAGCGTCTTGCGACGTGGAAGCGGATTCAGAGGACAGGACAGAACACTTGGGTAAGTGTATCTCTGCCTGTCTGTCTGTCTGTCTGTCTGTCTCATTGGTTGGTTTATTTCCATTTTCTTGAGGAGCACATACCTCACAACACACACACACACACACACACACACACACACACACACACACACACACACACACACACTCGTTCATTCTGCGGGTTAGAAAATTGGTAGGGGTCCCTGGGAGCTACAGGTTTCCTAGTCATGTCTGCACCTAAGAACAGTAGGGTCTTGTCTGGCTCTTCTTATGAACGGTCCCCCAGCCCGGACTCCCCAAGATCCATGCTAGCCTCACCCAGCTTCTCCCTCTCCCCTCTCAGAAACTCAGACTTAAGAGGAAGCTCCTCACCAGGGATCCGGAGCTACCATTCACCATCCCCTAGGGCTTCACCACACTCACCTCTGTCATCACCAGAATCCCACAAGCTCCCATTTCCCTTTCCTCACCGTGATGGGCAATCAATGAAGCCTTTGGGCTCTCCCGTGTCCTCCTCTGGGGATTCTTTAGAGTCACCAGGTTCATCAATAATATACCACATGTTCTTACTGCCATCACCCAGCAGCTCACAACCAGCTCTCGGGGAGACTCTTGTGTCTCCCAGCTACTCTCCAAACAACCCCAGATTTCAGCTGGAGTCAGCCCCCCACACCCAGGAATCACCTACAAACTCACGGGCCTCACGGTGCTCCTCCCCTATGTCTTTCATCTCTTCAACCCCAGGCCTCAGGGACTCCCCCGTGTCTCCCACTTACTCTCCAGCCATCCCCAGGTTTCGGCGGGAGTCAGCCCCATGCACCCAGGAGTCCCCCAGAGACTCACAGGTTTCGGGAGATTGTGAGCGGTCCCCCATCCCTGACGCCTCAGGATTCATGCCCGCCTCACCCAGCTTCTCCCTCTCCCCTCCCAGAAACTCAGACCCACGGGTCAGCTCCCCACCAGGGATGTGGAAGTACTCTACATCATCCCGCAGGGCTTCACCACTCTCACATCCATCATCAACAGAATTTCACAACGTTACATTTCCCTTTCCTAACCAAGCAGGACAGTCACTCTTGTCATTGTGCTCTCCCGTGTCCTCCTCCGGAGATTCTTCACAGTCACCTCATTCATCAATAATATACCATATGTTCCTACTGCCATCATCCAGCAGCTCACCCCCAGCCGTCAATGACTCTCCTGTCTGTCCCAGCTACTCTCCAACTACGCCCAGATTTCAGCGGGAGTCGGTCTCCCACACCCCAGAAGCACCTACAAACTCACAGACTTCAGTGAGATCCTCGCCAGTCTCTCTCACGTCTTCACCCCCAGCCCTTACGGACCCTCCTGTCTCTCTCAACTACTATCCAACCACGCCCACATTTCAGCGGGAGTCAGTTCCAGCAACCCAGGGATCACCAGCAAGCTCACCACTTTCACTGAGTTACTCCCCAGTCTCTAGCACGTCTTTATCCCCAACCCTCAGGGACTCTCCTGTCTGTCCCAGCTACTCTCCAACCACGCCCACATTTCAGCGAGAGTCAGTTGCAGGCACCCAGAAATCACCACCAAACTCACCCATTTCACTGCGTTACTCCCCAGTCTCTCTCATGTCTTCACCATCCCTCAGGGACTCTCCTGCCTGTCCCAGCTACTCTCCAACCACGCCCACATTTCAGCGGGAGTCACTTCCAGGCACCCCGGAATCACCACCAAACTCACCAATTTCACTCAATTACTCCCCAGTCTCCCTCATGTCTTCACCAGCCCTCAGGGACTCTCCTGTGGGTCCCAACTACTCTCAAACCACGCCCACATTTCAGCGGGAGTCAGTTCCAGGCACCCCGGAATCACCACCAAACTCACCAGTTTCACTCAATTACTCTCCAGTCTCTCTCATGTCTTCACCACCCCTCAGGGACTCTCCTGCCTGTCCCAGCTACTCTCCAGCCACGCCCAGATGTCAGCTGGAATCAGTTCCAGGCACCCCGGAGTCACCACCAAACTCACCAGTTTCACTGAGTTACTCCCCGGTCTCTCTCACGTCTTCACCCCCAGCCCTCAGGGACTCTCCTGTGTGTCCCCGCTACTCTCCAGCCACGCCCAGATTTCAGCGGGAGTCAGTTCCAGGCACCCAGGGATCACCTACACACTCCCCAGTTTCACTGAGTTACTCCCCGGTCTCTCTCATGTCTTCACCCCCAGCCCCCTGGGACTCCCCTGTCTGTCCCAGCTACTCTCCTGCCACGCCCAGATTCCAGCGGGAGTCAGCCTCCTGCATTCCGGAGTCACCTACAGACTCACAGACCTCACTGAGATCCTCCCTGGTCTCTCTCAGGTCTTTGCCCTCAGCCCACAGGGACTCTTGTGTCTCTTTCAGCTACTCTCAAAAGTTCTCTGGATTCCAGCTGGAGTCGGTTCCAGGCACCCAGGACACAACACCAAACTCACCAATTTCACTGACTTACTCCCCATTCTCGCTCATGTTGTCACCTCCAGCCCTCAGGGACTCTTCTGTCTCTCTCAGCTACTCTCCAACCATCTCCCGATTTCACCTGGAGTCAGCTTCCCACACCCAGGAATCACCTGCAGGCTCACGGACCTTACTGCATCCCTCCCCCATTTCCTTCACCTCTTCACTCCCAGCCTTCAGGGACTCTCCTGCGTCTCCCAGCTTCTCTCCAGCCTTCCCCAGATTTCTGCCGCAGTCAGCCCCAGGCACCCAGGAGAACCCTAGACACTCACAGGCCTCACGAGACGATCTCCCTATGACCTGTATCTATACAGGGATGGCTCCCACCTATCCCTCAGTGACCCCAAACCCATCTCCACTTACACTCAGACACTCCCAGGGCCTGACAGCTACTCCCCGTTATTGTCCTTCAGTTCGAAGCCCTGGCCAATCTACTAGCCAACATGACGCAGTTACCTGGCCATTTCTCCACATTTCTGGTGCGGGCCCCACACCCAGCCGCAGAAGAGCCTCTCCTGCATTCCGTCCTCACACACAGGCCTGTCCATCTACTTGCTACTGTCACACTCTTGCCAGCAGAAGAGGCCCCTGTATTGGCCGATATCACCACCCAGGCTATCCTCACCCCACAGCTGTGCAGCGGGACCCTCCTGCTGGCCCACGTGGCTGCCAGAGCCCATGCGGACACGAACCTCCAGCATGTCGGCGTCCCTGCGGGCGACACTACCGGTGACATGGCTAGCATGACCCTCCTCCCTGGCAGTGACACTGTTGATGTGAGCCCCGCTTGCAGATCTGTCATTTGTACATAAGGCCATTTCCCCTTTTCTCTCTCTCTTCCGTTCACAGGGCTATTCATTCTCTCCGTTTCTGCCTCCGTTTCAGATATTTACTCACCTTTTTCCTCTTTCACTCTGTCTGCCGTGGTCTCGATGAGAGTGTGCCACATAAGATTCCCCCATTAAAAGTCATGAATTGAGTGGCTTTTACTGTATTTCTGGTTGTGCACATTCCATTTTAATTCGCAATCCATTTTAGAACATTTTATCACCACCGACCAGAGAAAAACCCTGTAAACATTGGTCACTCCTCATTCTCTCTCAAACCCTCTCCCTGACCCTCAGCCCTAGGTAACAACTACATAGAGCGATCAACCCCATATCCATAGATTTCCATATTGTGGGCATTTCCTATAAACACAATTGCACAATATGTGAGCTTTTGTGACTGACTTTACTCTTAGCACAATATTTTCAACATTCATCCACATTGTAGCCATACCCACAGTGGGAAACCATTTTCTTTCTTTTTGGTTTTAGTAACACCGGGTGTTTCCTCCTTCCTTCCTTCTCTCCTTCCTTCCTTCCTTCCTTCCTTCCTTCCTTCCTTCCTTCCTTCCTCCTATTTCTCTCTTACACCTTCTGCCCTCTCTGCTTCATAGGCCTTAGCTGCATCCTACATTCTGCGTTTTTTGGGGGAAATCCTCGGCAGTTTCCGGAAAATTGTGTTATTGTTACTATTTACCGCTGTCTCTCATTGATGATTCTCCATCAATTGTAAACCTCTATTGGTTTTTCCCAAGTCACTAAGTATATTTTAATTAGGCACGCCTGTTTTTCTTTATACAGCCATTTCTGGAGTACAGGGTCACATACTCAAAATCACTGTGTAACTCAAAAACTCATGTAATATCCCAATATACCCATCACAAAGTTGAAAAATCATAAATCAAACCATCATAAGTCACGGTTTGTCCGTGGATATGGGCTTCATCAATTCCATTGTATTCAATAATGCTGTACACCATTAACAGTGGCAGACTGTTGGGGAGTGGATTTTGATAGCATTTTAAAAAACAGTTATTACAGGGATACTTTAACCTGACTGAATATCTGATCTAATGGTATTAGCACGGTGAATGTTTATGTGAAATGTTTTGAGACAGAGTAGTACATTTGTGAATGAAATTTTATGGCTTTTTTCACTTAGTAGGAACCTTTGTGTGCGGAAAGCTGAGAAAATTACTTTCTGCTGTAGAGTCTGGCATTCATTGTAGATTAAAGCTTATTTTTCTGCGAATAAATCTTATTCAATAAAATACGATTTTCTAAAATAAAAAAGAAGCACTTGTGATGTGAAGTCATTATCCTCAGCAAAGTAATCCGGAAAAGAAAACCAAACACCATACTCTCACTTATCATGGGAGCTGAAAAATGAGATCACATGGACACAGGAAGGGGAACAACACACACTGGGGCCTGTCGGGAGGCAGAGCATTAGGAAAAACAGCTAATGCATGCCGGGCTTAATAACTAGGTGATGGGTTGACAGGTGCAGCAAACCACCATGGCACACGTTTACCTTTGTAACAAATCTGCACATCCTGCACATATACCCCAGAACTTAGAAACGAAACGAAACGAAACGAAACGGAAACACAATAACAAAAGGCTAGCGGCAAACTAAAGTTTCAAACTCAGAATGTGACGGACCCACTTTGGTTCAAATCATGGTTCTCAACCCAGGTGCCATAAGGTCAGGATAAAGAATTTGGTTACATATTGTAAATAAGACATACAGCAAATGACTAGAAAAGTTATTCTCAACCTATGTGTGTCTTGTAATTCAAGGATGACGCTATCTACCGGGACACAGCATTAGATTCCAAAGGGCTCAGTCCCGCAAGACTGGCCTCCCACTCTAATAACAATGGGAAGCCCAGCGTTGTTTGACCTCTGCTTCTTAGCAACTGGCTATAAATCGGGTTTCCACCACTCGCAGTTTTAGTTGCATTAATTTGCTGGAAGAGTTCACAGCACGCAGGGAAACACTTACATTTACCATGTTATTATAGCGGATGTTGCCAAAAATTCAGAAAAAAGACTTTGGGCCCGGCATGTGGGGAGGGGCGCACTACCTTCCTGGAAGTGTTATCCAGAAGCCCTCTAAACCCAGTCCTTTCGGGTTTTTATGGAGACCTCATTCTATAGGCATGATGGGTTAAACCATAGGCTATTGGTGAGCAACTCAACCTGAGGCTCTCAACCCTCCCTGGAAATTGGGGTTGAGGCTTTGCCATTCTCAGTCTGAGTAAAGGAATTTACATGAACGGAATTTTGAAAGAGATTAGCATAGCTGGAAACTTAATTAGGTGATTGAATTATCCGGAGCCACACCTTGATGTTCCTAACCCGAGCACCCTCATCCAACGAATGCTCCACCCAACTGGCTCCCAAGTCTCTACGTGGTTCCAGAGCAAAGGAATGTTTATACAAGGCATATCTCCACGTTTTCTTCAAAGTCTTTTCGCTTCCACGGGTAATTCTTCAACTGCCATGCATCAGGGTCAGGGGGAGGGCTTGTTACAACACAGATCTGTGGATCTCCGGGGTTTGAGGGTTGAAAGGACGCTGCTGGTGTCAAAACCACAAGGTGAGAACCACAGAACCACTAGTTGGTTTTCAGTGTTTCAGTGCATTTAATTCCTAATATATTGGGCCAAGAAAACTTGTAAGTTCTTAGATTGTCCCAAATGTGGCGCGTGAAATCAAATCAGGAGAAGAGTTTCCTAGGAGGTGTAGCCTGGGAAAGTTGGGGGTGACTGATGGCAAGGAGGAGCGAAGCTCCGCCCTTTCCGCTGCTAGGCTGCGCCCGAGGCTATTTAAACCCACCCTGGCGGGCCTGTACTCAGATCTTCGCAGAGCGGAGCAGCGGCCGGAGCGTTTTGCGGGCTCTGCGTGGACTTGGAGCTTACAGCGTCTTGCGACGTGGAAGCGGATTCAGAGGACAGGACAGAACACTTGGGTAAGTGTATCTCTGCCTGTCTGTCTGTCTGTCTGTCTGTCTCATTGGTTGGTTTATTTCCATTTTCTTGAGGAGCACATACCTCACAACACACACACACACACACACACACACACACACACACACACACACACACACACACACACTCGTTCATTCTGCGGGTTAGAAAATTGGTAGGGGTCCCTGGGAGCTACAGGTTTCCTAGTCATGTCTGCACCTAAGAACAGTAGGGTCTTGTCTGGCTCTTCTTATGAACGGTCCCCCAGCCCGGACTCCCCAAGATCCATGCTAGCCTCACCCAGCTTCTCCCTCTCCCCTCTCAGAAACTCAGACTTAAGAGGAAGCTCCTCACCAGGGATCCGGAGCTACCATTCACCATCCCCTAGGGCTTCACCACACTCACCTCTGTCATCACCAGAATCCCACAAGCTCCCATTTCCCTTTCCTCACCGTGATGGGCAATCAATGAAGCCTTTGGGCTCTCCCGTGTCCTCCTCTGGGGATTCTTTAGAGTCACCAGGTTCATCAATAATATACCACATGTTCTTACTGCCATCACCCAGCAGCTCACAACCAGCTCTCGGGGAGACTCTTGTGTCTCCCAGCTACTCTCCAAACAACCCCAGATTTCAGCTGGAGTCAGCCCCCCACACCCAGGAATCACCTACAAACTCACGGGCCTCACGGTGCTCCTCCCCTATGTCTTTCATCTCTTCAACCCCAGGCCTCAGGGACTCCCCCGTGTCTCCCACTTACTCTCCAGCCATCCCCAGGTTTCGGCGGGAGTCAGCCCCATGCACCCAGGAGTCCCCCAGAGACTCACAGGTTTCGGGAGATTGTGAGCGGTCCCCCATCCCTGACGCCTCAGGATTCATGCCCGCCTCACCCAGCTTCTCCCTCTCCCCTCCCAGAAACTCAGACCCACGGGTCAGCTCCCCACCAGGGATGTGGAAGTACTCTACATCATCCCGCAGGGCTTCACCACTCTCACATCCATCATCAACAGAATTTCACAACGTTACATTTCCCTTTCCTAACCAAGCAGGACAGTCACTCTTGTCATTGTGCTCTCCCGTGTCCTCCTCCGGAGATTCTTCACAGTCACCTCATTCATCAATAATATACCATATGTTCCTACTGCCATCATCCAGCAGCTCACCCCCAGCCGTCAATGACTCTCCTGTCTGTCCCAGCTACTCTCCAACTACGCCCAGATTTCAGCGGGAGTCGGTCTCCCACACCCCAGAAGCACCTACAAACTCACAGACTTCAGTGAGATCCTCGCCAGTCTCTCTCACGTCTTCACCCCCAGCCCTTACGGACCCTCCTGTCTCTCTCAACTACTATCCAACCACGCCCACATTTCAGCGGGAGTCAGTTCCAGCAACCCAGGGATCACCAGCAAGCTCACCACTTTCACTGAGTTACTCCCCAGTCTCTAGCACGTCTTTATCCCCAACCCTCAGGGACTCTCCTGTCTGTCCCAGCTACTCTCCAACCACGCCCACATTTCAGCGAGAGTCAGTTGCAGGCACCCAGAAATCACCACCAAACTCACCCATTTCACTGCGTTACTCCCCAGTCTCTCTCATGTCTTCACCATCCCTCAGGGACTCTCCTGCCTGTCCCAGCTACTCTCCAACCACGCCCACATTTCAGCGGGAGTCACTTCCAGGCACCCCGGAATCACCACCAAACTCACCAATTTCACTCAATTACTCCCCAGTCTCCCTCATGTCTTCACCAGCCCTCAGGGACTCTCCTGTGGGTCCCAACTACTCTCAAACCACGCCCACATTTCAGCGGGAGTCAGTTCCAGGCACCCCGGAATCACCACCAAACTCACCAGTTTCACTCAATTACTCTCCAGTCTCTCTCATGTCTTCACCACCCCTCAGGGACTCTCCTGCCTGTCCCAGCTACTCTCCAGCCACGCCCAGATGTCAGCTGGAATCAGTTCCAGGCACCCCGGAGTCACCACCAAACTCACCAGTTTCACTGAGTTACTCCCCGGTCTCTCTCACGTCTTCACCCCCAGCCCTCAGGGACTCTCCTGTGTGTCCCCGCTACTCTCCAGCCACGCCCAGATTTCAGCGGGAGTCAGTTCCAGGCACCCAGGGATCACCTACACACTCCCCAGTTTCACTGAGTTACTCCCCGGTCTCTCTCATGTCTTCACCCCCAGCCCCCTGGGACTCCCCTGTCTGTCCCAGCTACTCTCCTGCCACGCCCAGATTCCAGCGGGAGTCAGCCTCCTGCATTCCGGAGTCACCTACAGACTCACAGACCTCACTGAGATCCTCCCTGGTCTCTCTCAGGTCTTTGCCCTCAGCCCACAGGGACTCTTGTGTCTCTTTCAGCTACTCTCAAAAGTTCTCTGGATTCCAGCTGGAGTCGGTTCCAGGCACCCAGGACACAACACCAAACTCACCAATTTCACTGACTTACTCCCCATTCTCGCTCATGTTGTCACCTCCAGCCCTCAGGGACTCTTCTGTCTCTCTCAGCTACTCTCCAACCATCTCCCGATTTCACCTGGAGTCAGCTTCCCACACCCAGGAATCACCTGCAGGCTCACGGACCTTACTGCATCCCTCCCCCATTTCCTTCACCTCTTCACTCCCAGCCTTCAGGGACTCTCCTGCGTCCCCCAGCTTCTCTCCAGCCTTCCCCAGATTTCTGCCGCAGTCAGCCCCAGGCACCCAGGAGAACCCTAGACACTCACAGGCCTCACGAGACGATCTCCCTATGACCTGTATCTATACAGGGATGGCTCCCACCTATCCCTCAGTGACCCCAAACCCATCTCCACTTACACTCAGACACTCCCAGGGCCTGACAGCTACTCCCCGTTATTGTCCTTCAGTTCGAAGCCCTGGCCAATCTACTAGCCAACATGACGCAGTTACCTGGCCATTTCTCCACATTTCTGGTGCGGGCCCCACACCCAGCCGCAGAAGAGCCTCTCCTGCATTCCGTCCTCACACACAGGCCTGTCCATCTACTTGCTACTGTCACACTCTTGCCAGCAGAAGAGGCCCCTGTATTGGCTGATATCACCACCCAGGCTATCCTCACCCCACAGCTGTGCAGCGGGACCCTCCTGCTGGCCCACGTGGCTGCCAGAGCCCATGCGGACACGAACCTCCAGCATGTCGGCGTCCCTGCGGGCGACACTACCGGTGACATGGCTAGCATGACCCTCCTCCCTGGCAGTGACACTGTTGATGTGAGCCCCGCTTGCAGATCTGTCATTTGTACATAAGGCCATTTCCCCTTTTCTCTCTCTCTTCCGTTCACAGGGCTATTCATTCTCTCCGTTTCTGCCTCCGTTTCAGATATTTACTCACCTTTTTCCTCTTTCACTCTGTCTGCCGTGGTCTCGATGAGAGTGTGCCACATAAGATTCCCCCATTAAAAGTCATGAATTGAGTGGCTTTTACTGTATTTCTGGTTGTGCACATTCCATTTTAATTCGCAATCCATTTTAGAACATTTTATCACCACCGACCAGAGAAAAACCCTGTAAACATTGGTCACTCCTCATTCTCTCTCAAACCCTCTCCCTGACCCTCAGCCCTAGGTAACAACTACATAGAGCGATCAACCCCATATCCATAGATTTCCATATTGTGGGCATTTCCTATAAACACAATTGCACAATATGTGAGCTTTTGTGACTGACTTTACTCTTAGCACAATATTTTCAACATTCATCCACATTGTAGCCATACCCACAGTGGGAAACCATTTTCTTTCTTTTTGGTTTTAGTAACACCGGGTGTTTCCTCCTTCCTTCCTTCTCTCCTTCCTTCCTTCCTTCCTTCCTTCCTTCCTTCCTTCCTTCCTTCCTTCCTTCCTTCCTCCTATTTCTCTCTTACACCTTCTGCCCTCTCTGCTTCATAGGCCTTAGCTGCATCCTACATTCTGCGTTTTTTGGGGGAAATCCTCGGCAGTTTCCGGAAAATTGTGTTATTGTTACTATTTACCGCTGTCTCTCATTGATGATTCTCCATCAATTGTAAACCTCTATTGGTTTTTCCCAAGTCACTAAGTATATTTTAATTAGGCACGCCTGTTTTTCTTTATACAGCCATTTCTGGAGTACAGGGTCACATACTCAAAATCACTGTGTAACTCAAAAACTCATGTAATATCCCAATATACCCATCACAAAGTTGAAAAATCATAAATCAAACCATCATAAGTCACGGCTTGTCCGTGGATATGGGCTTCATCAATTCCATTGTATTCAATAATGCTGTACACCATTAACAGTGGCAGACTGTTGGGGAGTGGATTTTGATAGCATTTTAAAAAACAGTTATTACAGGGATACTTTAACCTGACTGAATATCTGATCTAATGGTATTAGCACGGTGAATGTTTATGTGAAATGTTTTGAGACAGAGTAGTACATTTGTGAATGAAATTTTATGGCTTTTTTCACTTAGTAGGAACCTTTGTGTGCGGAAAGCTGAGAAAATTACTTTCTGCTGTAGAGTCTGGCATTCATTGTAGATTAAAGCTTATTTTTCTGCGAATAAATCTTATTCAATAAAATACGATTTTCTAAAATAAAAAAGAAGCACTTGTGATGTGAAGTCATTATCCTCAGCAAAGTAATCCGGAAAAGAAAACCAAACACCTACTCTCACTTATCATGGGAGCTGAAAAATGAGATCACATGGACACAGGAAGGGGAACAACACACACTGGGGCCTGTCGGGAGGCAGAGCATTAGGAAAAACAGCTAATGCATGCCGGGCTTAATAACTAGGTGATGGGTTGACAGGTGCAGCAAACCACCATGGCACACGTTTACCTTTGTAACAAATCTGCACATCCTGCACATATACCCCAGAACTTAGAAACGAAACGAAACGAAACGAAACGGAAACACAATAACAAAAGGCTAGCGGCAAACTAAAGTTTCAAACTCAGAATGTGACGGACCCACTTTGGTTCAAATCATGGTTCTCAACCCAGGTGCCATAAGGTCAGGATAAAGAATTTGGTTACATATTGTAAATAAGACATACAGCAAATGACTAGAAAAGTTATTCTCAACCTATGTGTGTCTTGTAATTCAAGGATGACGCTATCTACCGGGACACAGCATTAGATTCCAAAGGGCTCAGTCCCGCAAGACTGGCCTCCCACTCTAATAACAATGGGAAGCCCAGCGTTGTTTGACCTCTGCTTCTTAGCAACTGGCTATAAATCGGGTTTCCACCACTCGCAGTTTTAGTTGCATTAATTTGCTGGAAGAGTTCACAGCACGCAGGGAAACACTTACATTTACCATGTTATTATAGCGGATGTTGCCAAAAATTCAGAAAAAAGACTTTGGGCCCGGCATGTGGGGAGGGGCGCACTACCTTCCTGGAAGTGTTATCCAGAAGCCCTCTAAACCCAGTCCTTTCGGGTTTTTATGGAGACCTCATTCTATAGGCATGATGGGTTAAACCATAGGCTATTGGTGAGCAACTCAACCTGAGGCTCTCAACCCTCCCTGGAAATTGGGGTTGAGGCTTTGCCATTCTCAGTCTGAGTAAAGGAATTTACATGAACGGAATTTTGAAAGAGATTAGCATAGCTGGAAACTTAATTAGGTGATTGAATTATCCGGAGCCACACCTGGATGTTCCTAACCCGAGCACCCTCATCCAACGAATGCTCCACCCAACTGGCTCCCAAGTCTCTACGTGGTTCCAGAGCAAAGGAATGTTTATACAAGGCATATCTCCACGTTTTCTTCAAAGTCTTTTCGCTTCCACGGGTAATTCTTCAACTGCCATGCATCAGGGTCAGGGGGAGGGCTTGTTACAACACAGATCTGTGGATCTCCGGGGTTTGAGGGTTGAAAGGACGCTGCTGGTGTCAAAACCACAAGGTGAGAACCACAGAACCACTAGTTGGTTTTCAGTGTTTCAGTGCATTTAATTCCTAATACATTGGGCCAAGAAAACTTGTAAGTTCTTAGATTGTCCCAAATGTGGCGCGTGAAATCAAATCAGGAGGAGAGTTTCCTAGGAGGTGTAGCCTGGGAAAGTTGGGGGTGACTGATGGCAAGGAGGAGCGAAGCTCCGCCCTTTCCGCTGCTAGGCTGCGCCCGAGGCTATTTAAACCCACCCTGGCGGGCCTGTACTCAGATCTTCGCAGAGCGGAGCAGCGGCCGGAGCGTTTTGCGGGCTCTGCGTGGACTTGGAGCTTACAGCGTCTTGCGACTTGGAAGCGGATTCAGAGGACAGGACAGAACACTTGGGTAAGTGTATCTCTGCCTGTCTGTCTGTCTGTCTGTCTGTCTCATTGGTTGGTTTATTTCCATTTTCTTGAGGAGCACATACCTCACCACACACACACACACACACACACACACACACACACACACACACACACTCGTTCATTCTGCGGGTTAGAAAATTGGTAGGGGTCCCTGGGAGCTACAGGTTTCCTAGTCATGTCTGCACCTAAGAACAGTAGGGTCTTGTCTGGCTCTTCTTATGAACGGTCTCCCAGCCCGGACTCCCCAAGATCCATGCTAGCCTCACCCAGCTTCTCCCTCTCCCCTCTCAGAAACTCAGACTTAAGAGGAAGCTCCTCACCAGGGATCCGGAGCTACCATTCACCATCCCCTAGGGCTTCACCACACTCACCTCTGTCATCACCAGAATCCCACAAGCTCCCATTTCCCTTTCCTCACCGTGATGGGCAATCAATGAAGCCTTTGGGCTCTCCCGTGTCCTCCTCTGGGGATTCTTTAGAGTCACCAGGTTCATCAATAATATACCACATGTTCTTACTGCCATCACCCAGCAGCTCACAACCAGCTCTCGGGGAGACTCTTGTGTCTCCCAGCTACTCTCCAAACAACCCCAGATTTCAGCTGGAGTCAGCCCCCCACACCCAGGAATCACCTACAAACCCACGGGCCTCACGGTGCTCCTCCCCTATGTCTTTCATCTCTTCAACCCCAGGCCTCAGGGACTCCCCCGTGTCTCCCACTTACTCTCCAGCCATCCCCAGGTTTCGGCGGGAGTCAGCCCCATGCACCCAGGAGTCCCCCAGAGACTCACAGGTTTCGGGAGATTGTGAGCGGTCCCCCATCCCTGACGCCTCAGGATTCATGCCCGCCTCACCCAGCTTCTCCCTCTCCCCTCCCAGAAACTCAGACCCACGGGTCAGCTCCCCACCAGGGATGTGGAAGTACTCTACATCATCCCGCAGGGCTTCACCACTCTCACATCCATCATCAACAGAATTTCACAACGTTACATTTCCCTTTCCTAACCAAGCAGGACAGTCACTCTTGTCATTGTGCTCTCCCGTGTCCTCCTCCGGAGATTCTTCACAGTCACCTCATTCATCAATAATATACCATATGTTCCTACTGCCATCATCCAGCAGCTCACCCCCAGCCGTCAATGACTCTCCTGTCTGTCCCAGCTGCTCTCCAACTACGCCCAGATTTCAGCGGGAGTCGGTCTCCCACACCCCAGAAGCACCTACAAACTCACAGACTTCAGTGAGATCCTCGCCAGTCTCTCTCACGTCTTCACCCCCAGCCCTTACGGACCCTCCTGTCTCTCTCAACTACTATCCAACCACGCCCACATTTCAGCGGGAGTCAGTTCCAGCAACCCAGGGATCACCAGCAAGCTCACCACTTTCACTGAGTTACTCCCCAGTCTCTAGCACGTCTTTATCCCCAACCCTCAGGGACTCTCCTGTCTGTCCCAGCTACTCTCCAACCACGCCCACATTTCAGCGAGAGTCAGTTGCAGGCACCCAGAAATCACCACCAAACTCACCCATTTCACTGCGTTACTCCCCAGTCTCTCTCATGTCTTCACCATCCCTCAGGGACTCTCCTGCCTGTCCCAGCTACTCTCCAACCACGCCCACATTTCAGCGGGAGTCACTTCCAGGCACCCCGGAATCACCACCAAACTCACCAATTTCACTCAATTACTCCCCAGTCTCCCTCATGTCTTCACCAGCCCTCAGGGACTCTCCTGTGGGTCCCAACTACTCTCAAACCACGCCCACATTTCAGCGGGAGTCAGTTCCAGGCACCCCGGAATCACCACCAAACTCACCAGTTTCACTCAATTACTCTCCAGTCTCTCTCATGTCTTCACCACCCCTCAGGGACTCTCCTGCCTGTCCCAGCTACTCTCCAGCCACGCCCAGATGTCAGCTGGAATCAGTTCCAGGCACCCCGGAGTCACCACCAAACTCACCAGTTTCACTGAGTTACTCCCCGGTCTCTCTCACGTCTTCACCCCCAGCCCTCAGGGACTCTCCTGTGTGTCCCCGCTACTCTCCAGCCACGCCCAGATTTCAGCGGGAGTCAGTTCCAGGCACCCAGGGATCACCTACACACTCCCCAGTTTCACTGAGTTACTCCCCGGTCTCTCTCATGTCTTCACCCCCAGCCCCCTGGGACTCCCCTGTCTGTCCCAGCTACTCTCCTGCCACGCCCAGATTCCAGCGGGAGTCAGCCTCCTGCATTCCGGAGTCACCTACAGACTCACAGACCTCACTGAGATCCTCTCTGGTCTCTCTCAGGTCTTTGCCCTCAGCCCACAGGGACTCTTGTGTCTCTTTCAGCTACTCTCAAAAGTTCTCTGGATTCCAGCTGGAGTCGGTTCCAGGCACCCAGGACACAACACCAAACTCACCAATTTCACTGACTTACTCCCCATTCTCGCTCATGTTGTCACCTCCAGCCCTCAGGGACTCTTCTGTCTCTCTCAGCTACTCTCCAACCATCTCCCGATTTCACCTGGAGTCAGCTTCCCACACCCAGGAATCACCTGCAGGCTCACGGACCTTACTGCATCCCTCCCCCATTTCCTTCACCTCTTCACTCCCAGCCTTCAGGGACTCTCCTGCGTCTCCCAGCTTCTCTCCAGCCTTCCCCAGATTTCTGCCGCAGTCAGCCCCAGGCACCCAGGAGAACCCTAGACACTCACAGGCCTCACGAGACGATCTCCCTATGACCTGTATCTATACAGGGATGGCTCCCACCTATCCCTCAGTGACCCCAAACCCATCTCCACTTACACTCAGACACTCCCAGGGCCTGACAGCTACTCCCCGTTATTGTCCTTCAGTTCGAAGCCCTGGCCGATCTACTAGCCAACATGACGCAGTTACCTGGCCATTTCTCCACATTTCTGGTGCGGGCCCCACACCCAGCCGCAGAAGAGCCTCTCCTGCATTCCGTCCTCACACACAGGCCTGTCCATCTACTTGCTACTGTCACACTCTTGCCAGCAGAAGAGGCCCCTGTATTGGCCGATATCACCACCCAGGCTATCCTCACCCCACAGCTGTGCAGCGGGACCCTCCTGCTGGCCCACGTGGCTGCCAGAGCCCATGCGGACACGAACCTCCAGCATGTCGGCGTCCCTGCGGGCGACACTACCGGTGACATGGCTAGCATGACCCTCCTCCCTGGCAGTGACACTGTTGATGTGAGCCCCGCTTGCAGATCTGTCATTTGTACATAAGGCCATTTCCCCTTTTCTCTCTCTCTTCCGTTCACAGGGCTATTCATTCTCTCCGTTTCTGCCTCCGTTTCAGATATTTACTCACCTTTTTCCTCTTTCACTCTGTCTGCCGTGGTCTCGATGAGAGTGTGCCACATAAGATTCCCCCATTAAAAGTCATGAATTGAGTGGCTTTTACTGTATTTCTGGTTGTGCACATTCCATTTTAATTCGCAATCCATTTTAGAACATTTTATCACCACCGACCAGAGAAAAACCCTGTAAACATTGGTCACTCCTCATTCTCTCTCAAACCCTCTCCCTGACCCTCAGCCCTAGGTAACAACTACATAGAGCGATCAACCCCATATCCATAGATTTCCATATTGTGGGCATTTCCTATAAACACAATTGCACAATATGTGAGCTTTTGTGACTGACTTTACTCTTAGCACAATATTTTCAACATTCATCCACATTGTAGCCATACCCACAGTGGGAAACCATTTTCTTTCTTTTTGGTTTTAGTAACACCGGGTGTTTCCTCCTTCCTTCCTTCTCTCCTTCCTTCCTTCCTTCCTTCCTTCCTTCCTTCCTTCCTTCCTTCCTTCCTCCTATTTCTCTCTTACACCTTCTGCCCTCTCTGCTTCATAGGCCTTAGCTGCATCCTACATTCTGCCTTTTTTGGGGGAAATCCTCGGCAGTTTCCGGAAAATTGTGTTATTGTTACTATTTACCGCTGTCTCTCATTGATGATTCTCCATCAATTGTAAACCTCTATTGGTTTTTCCCAAGTCACTAAGTATATTTTAATTAGGCACGCCTGTTTTTCTTTATACAGCCATTTCTGGAGTACAGGGTCACATACTCAAAATCACTGTGTAACTCAAAAACTCATGTAATATCCCAATATACCCATCACAAAGTTGAAAAATCATAAATCAAACCATCATAAGTCACGGTTTGTCCGTGGATATGGGCTTCATCAATTCCATTGTATTCAATAATGCTGTACACCATTAACAGTGGCAGACTGTTGGGGAGTGGATTTTGATAGCATTTTAAAAAACAGTTATTACAGGGATACTTTAACCTGACTGAATATCTGATCTAATGGTATTAGCACGGTGAATGTTTATGTGAAATGTTTTGAGACAGAGTAGTACATTTGTGAATGAAATTTTATGGCTTTTTTCACTTAGTAGGAACCTTTGTGTGCGGAAAGCTGAGAAAATTACTTTCTGCTGTAGAGTCTGGCATTCATTGTAGATTAAAGCTTATTTTTCTGCGAATAAATCTTATTCAATAAAATACGATTTTCTAAAATAAAAAAGAAGCACTTGTGATGTGAAGTCATTATCCTCAGCAAAGTAATCCGGAAAAGAAAACCAAACACCATACTCTCACTTATCATGGGAGCTGAAAAATGAGATCACATGGACACAGGAAGGGGAACAACACACACTGGGGCCTGTCGGGAGGCAGAGCATTAGGAAAAACAGCTAATGCATGCCGGGCTTAATAACTAGGTGATGGGTTGACAGGTGCAGCAAACCACCATGGCACACGTTTACCTTTGTAACAAATCTGCACATCCTGCACATATACCCCAGAACTTAGAAACGAAACGAAACGAAACGAAACGGAAACACAATAACAAAAGGCTAGCGGCAAACTAAAGTTTCAAACTCAGAATGTGACGGACCCACTTTGGTTCAAATCATGGTT
This sequence comes from Pongo abelii, assembly GCF_028885655.2. Taxonomy (NCBI): domain Eukaryota; kingdom Metazoa; phylum Chordata; class Mammalia; order Primates; family Hominidae; genus Pongo; species Pongo abelii. Next base: position 640,537 of record NC_072000.2, on the reverse strand, counting down.
CTCAACCCAGGTGCCATAAGGTCAGGATAAAGAATTTGGTTACATATTGTAAATAAGACATACAGCAAATGACTAGAAAAGTTATTCTCAACCTATGTGTGTCTTGTAATTCAAGGATGACGCTATCTACCGGGACACAGCATTAGATTCCAAAGGGCTCAGTCCCGCAAGACTGGCCTCCCACTCTAATAACAATGGGAAGCCCAGCGTTGTTTGACCTCTGCTTCTTAGCAACTGGCTATAAATCGGGTTTCCACCACTCGCAGTTTTAGTTGCATTAATTTGCTGGAAGAGTTCACAGCACGCAGGGAAACACTTACATTTACCATGTTATTATAGCGGATGTTGCCAAAAATTCAGAAAAAAGACTTTGGGCCCGGCATGTGGGGAGGGGCGCACTACCTTCCTGGAAGTGTTATCCAGAAGCCCTCTAAACCCAGTCCTTTCGGGTTTTTATGGAGACCTCATTCTATAGGCATGATGGGTTAAACCATAGGCTATTGGTGAGCAACTCAACCTGAGGCTCTCAACCCTCCCTGGAAATTGGGGTTGAGGCTTTGCCATTCTCAGTCTGAGTAAAGGAATTTACATGAACGGAATTTTGAAAGAGATTAGCATAGCTGGAAACTTAATTAGGTGATTGAATTATCCGGAGCCACACCTTGATGTTCCTAACCCGAGCACCCTCATCCAACGAATGCTCCACCCAACTGGCTCCCAAGTCTCTACGTGGTTCCAGAGCAAAGGAATGTTTATACAAGGCATATCTCCACGTTTTCTTCAAAGTCTTTTCGCTTCCACGGGTAATTCTTCAACTGCCATGCATCAGGGTCAGGGGGAGGGCTTGTTACAACACAGATCTGTGGATCTCCGGGGTTTGAGGGTTGAAAGGACGCTGCTGGTGTCAAAACCACAAGGTGAGAACCACAGAACCACTAGTTGGTTTTCAGTGTTTCAGTGCATTTAATTCCTAATATATTGGGCCAAGAAAACTTGTAAGTTCTTAGATTGTCCCAAATGTGGCGCGTGAAATCAAATCAGGAGAAGAGTTTCCTAGGAGGTGTAGCCTGGGAAAGTTGGGGGTGACTGATGGCAAGGAGGAGCGAAGCTCCGCCCTTTCCGCTGCTAGGCTGCGCCCGAGGCTATTTAAACCCACCCTGGCGGGCCTGTACTCAGATCTTCGCAGAGCGGAGCAGCGGCCGGAGCGTTTTGCGGGCTCTGCGTGGACTTGGAGCTTACAGCGTCTTGCGACGTGGAAGCGGATTCAGAGGACAGGACAGAACACTTGGGTAAGTGTATCTCTGCCTGTCTGTCTGTCTGTCTGTCTGTCTCATTGGTTGGTTTATTTCCATTTTCTTGAGGAGCACATACCTCACAACACACACACACACACACACACACACACACACACACACACACACACACACACACACTCGTTCATTCTGCGGGTTAGAAAATTGGTAGGGGTCCCTGGGAGCTACAGGTTTCCTAGTCATGTCTGCACCTAAGAACAGTAGGGTCTTGTCTGGCTCTTCTTATGAACGGTCCCCCAGCCCGGACTCCCCAAGATCCATGCTAGCCTCACCCAGCTTCTCCCTCTCCCCTCTCAGAAACTCAGACTTAAGAGGAAGCTCCTCACCAGGGATCCGGAGCTACCATTCACCATCCCCTAGGGCTTCACCACACTCACCTCTGTCATCACCAGAATCCCACAAGCTCCCATTTCCCTTTCCTCACCGTGATGGGCAATCAATGAAGCCTTTGGGCTCTCCCGTGTCCTCCTCTGGGGATTCTTTAGAGTCACCAGGTTCATCAATAATATACCACATGTTCTTACTGCCATCACCCAGCAGCTCACAACCAGCTCTCGGGGAGACTCTTGTGTCTCCCAGCTACTCTCCAAACAACCCCAGATTTCAGCTGGAGTCAGCCCCCCACACCCAGGAATCACCTACAAACTCACGGGCCTCACGGTGCTCCTCCCCTATGTCTTTCATCTCTTCAACCCCAGGCCTCAGGGACTCCCCCGTGTCTCCCACTTACTCTCCAGCCATCCCCAGGTTTCGGCGGGAGTCAGCCCCATGCACCCAGGAGTCCCCCAGAGACTCACAGGTTTCGGGAGATTGTGAGCGGTCCCCCATCCCTGACGCCTCAGGATTCATGCCCGCCTCACCCAGCTTCTCCCTCTCCCCTCCCAGAAACTCAGACCCACGGGTCAGCTCCCCACCAGGGATGTGGAAGTACTCTACATCATCCCGCAGGGCTTCACCACTCTCACATCCATCATCAACAGAATTTCACAACGTTACATTTCCCTTTCCTAACCAAGCAGGACAGTCACTCTTGTCATTGTGCTCTCCCGTGTCCTCCTCCGGAGATTCTTCACAGTCACCTCATTCATCAATAATATACCATATGTTCCTACTGCCATCATCCAGCAGCTCACCCCCAGCCGTCAATGACTCTCCTGTCTGTCCCAGCTACTCTCCAACTACGCCCAGATTTCAGCGGGAGTCGGTCTCCCACACCCCAGAAGCACCTACAAACTCACAGACTTCAGTGAGATCCTCGCCAGTCTCTCTCACGTCTTCACCCCCAGCCCTTACGGACCCTCCTGTCTCTCTCAACTACTATCCAACCACGCCCACATTTCAGCGGGAGTCAGTTCCAGCAACCCAGGGATCACCAGCAAGCTCACCACTTTCACTGAGTTACTCCCCAGTCTCTAGCACGTCTTTATCCCCAACCCTCAGGGACTCTCCTGTCTGTCCCAGCTACTCTCCAACCACGCCCACATTTCAGCGAGAGTCAGTTGCAGGCACCCAGAAATCACCACCAAACTCACCCATTTCACTGCGTTACTCCCCAGTCTCTCTCATGTCTTCACCATCCCTCAGGGACTCTCCTGCCTGTCCCAGCTACTCTCCAACCACGCCCACATTTCAGCGGGAGTCACTTCCAGGCACCCCGGAATCACCACCAAACTCACCAATTTCACTCAATTACTCCCCAGTCTCCCTCATGTCTTCACCAGCCCTCAGGGACTCTCCTGTGGGTCCCAACTACTCTCAAACCACGCCCACATTTCAGCGGGAGTCAGTTCCAGGCACCCCGGAATCACCACCAAACTCACCAGTTTCACTCAATTACTCTCCAGTCTCTCTCATGTCTTCACCACCCCTCAGGGACTCTCCTGCCTGTCCCAGCTACTCTCCAGCCACGCCCAGATGTCAGCTGGAATCAGTTCCAGGCACCCCGGAGTCACCACCAAACTCACCAGTTTCACTGAGTTACTCCCCGGTCTCTCTCACGTCTTCACCCCCAGCCCTCAGGGACTCTCCTGTGTGTCCCCGCTACTCTCCAGCCACGCCCAGATTTCAGCGGGAGTCAGTTCCAGGCACCCAGGGATCACCTACACACTCCCCAGTTTCACTGAGTTACTCCCCGGTCTCTCTCATGTCTTCACCCGCAGCCCCCTGGGACTCCCCTGTCTGTCCCAGCTACTCTCCTGCCACGCCCAGATTCCAGCAGGAGTCAGCCTCCTGCATTCCGGAGTCACCTACAGACTCACAGACCTCACTGAGATCCTCCCTGGTCTCTCTCAGGTCTTTGCCCTCAGCCCACAGGGACTCTTGTGTCTCTTTCAGCTACTCTCAAAAGTTCTCTGGATTCCAGCTGGAGTCGGTTCCAGGCACCCAGGACACAACACCAAACTCACCAATTTCACTGACTTACTCCCCATTCTCGCTCATGTTGTCACCTCCAGCCCTCAGGGACTCTTCTGTCTCTCTCAGCTACTCTCCAACCATCTCCCGATTTCACCTGGAGTCAGCTTCCCACACCCAGGAATCACCTGCAGGCTCACGGACCTTACTGCATCCCTCCCCCATTTCCTTCACCTCTTCACTCCCAGCCTTCAGGGACTCTCCTGCGTCCCCCAGCTTCTCTCCAGCCTTCCCCAGATTTCTGCCGCAGTCAGCCCCAGGCACCCAGGAGAACCCTAGACACTCACAGGCCTCACGAGACGATCTCCCTATGACCTGTATCTATACAGGGATGGCTCCCACCTATCCCTCAGTGACCCCAAACCCATCTCCACTTACACTCAGACACTCCCAGGGCCTGACAGCTACTCCCCGTTATTGTCCTTCAGTTCGAAGCCCTGGCCAATCTACTAGCCAACATGACGCAGTTACCTGGCCATTTCTCCACATTTCTGGTGCGGGCCCCACACCCAGCCGCAGAAGAGCCTCTCCTGCATTCCGTCCTCACACACAGGCCTGTCCATCTACTTGCTACTGTCACACTCTTGCCAGCAGAAGAGGCCCCTGTATTGGCTGATATCACCACCCAGGCTATCCTCACCCCACAGCTGTGCAGCGGGACCCTCCTGCTGGCCCACGTGGCTGCCAGAGCCCATGCGGACACGAACCTCCAGCATGTCGGCGTCCCTGCGGGCGACACTACCGGTGACATGGCTAGCATGACCCTCCTCCCTGGCAGTGACACTGTTGATGTGAGCCCCGCTTGCAGATCTGTCATTTGTACATAAGGCCATTTCCCCTTTTCTCTCTCTCTTCCGTTCACAGGGCTATTCATTCTCTCCGTTTCTGCCTCCGTTTCAGATATTTACTCACCTTTTTCCTCTTTCACTCTGTCTGCCGTGGTCTCGATGAGAGTGTGCCACATAAGATTCCCCCATTAAAAGTCATGAATTGAGTGGCTTTTACTGTATTTCTGGTTGTGCACATTCCATTTTAATTCGCAATCCATTTTAGAACATTTTATCACCACCGACCAGAGAAAAACCCTGTAAACATTGGTCACTCCTCATTCTCTCTCAAACCCTCTCCCTGACCCTCAGCCCTAGGTAACAACTACATAGAGCGATCAACCCCATATCCATAGATTTCCATATTGTGGGCATTTCCTATAAACACAATTGCACAATATGTGAGCTTTTGTGACTGACTTTACTCTTAGCACAATATTTTCAACATTCATCCACATTGTAGCCATACCCACAGTGGGAAACCATTTTCTTTCTTTTTGGTTTTAGTAACACCGGGTGTTTCCTCCTTCCTTCCTTCTCTCCTTCCTTCCTTCCTTCCTTCCTTCCTTCCTTCCTTCCTTCCTTCCTTCCTTCCTTCCTCCTATTTCTCTCTTACACCTTCTGCCCTCTCTGCTTCATAGGCCTTAGCTGCATCCTACATTCTGCGTTTTTTGGGGGAAATCCTCGGCAGTTTCCGGAAAATTGTGTTATTGTTACTATTTACCGCTGTCTCTCATTGATGATTCTCCATCAATTGTAAACCTCTATTGGTTTTTCCCAAGTCACTAAGTATATTTTAATTAGGCACGCCTGTTTTTCTTTATACAGCCATTTCTGGAGTACAGGGTCACATACTCAAAATCACTGTGTAACTCAAAAACTCATGTAATATCCCAATATACCCATCACAAAGTTGAAAAATCATAAATCAAACCATCATAAGTCACGGCTTGTCCGTGGATATGGGCTTCATCAATTCCATTGTATTCAATAATGCTGTACACCATTAACAGTGGCAGACTGTTGGGGAGTGGATTTTGATAGCATTTTAAAAAACAGTTATTACAGGGATACTTTAACCTGACTGAATATCTGATCTAATGGTATTAGCACGGTGAATGTTTATGTGAAATGTTTTGAGACAGAGTAGTACATTTGTGAATGAAATTTTATGGCTTTTTTCACTTAGTAGGAACCTTTGTGTGCGGAAAGCTGAGAAAATTACTTTCTGCTGTAGAGTCTGGCATTCATTGTAGATTAAAGCTTATTTTTCTGCGAATAAATCTTATTCAATAAAATACGATTTTCTAAAATAAAAAAGAAGCACTTGTGATGTGAAGTCATTATCCTCAGCAAAGTAATCCGGAAAAGAAAACCAAACACCTACTCTCACTTATCATGGGAGCTGAAAAATGAGATCACATGGACACAGGAAGGGGAACAACACACACTGGGGCCTGTCGGGAGGCAGAGCATTAGGAAAAACAGCTAATGCATGCCGGGCTTAATAACTAGGTGATGGGTTGACAGGTGCAGCAAACCACCATGGCACACGTTTACCTTTGTAACAAATCTGCACATCCTGCACATATACCCCAGAACTTAGAAACGAAACGAAACGAAACGAAACGGAAACACAATAACAAAAGGCTAGCGGCAAACTAAAGTTTCAAACTCAGAATGTGACGGACCCACTTTGGTTCAAATCATGGTTCTCAACCCAGGTGCCATAAGGTCAGGATAAAGAATTTGGTTACATATTGTAAATAAGACATACAGCAAATGACTAGAAAAGTTATTCTCAACCTATGTGTGTCTTGTAATTCAAGGATGACGCTATCTACCGGGACACAGCATTAGATTCCAAAGGGCTCAGTCCCGCAAGACTGGCCTCCCACTCTAATAACAATGGGAAGCCCAGCGTTGTTTGACCTCTGCTTCTTAGCAACTGGCTATAAATCGGGTTTCCACCACTCGCAGTTTTAGTTGCATTAATTTGCTGGAAGAGTTCACAGCACGCAGGGAAACACTTACATTTACCATGTTATTATAGCGGATGTTGCCAAAAATTCAGAAAAAAGACTTTGGGCCCGGCATGTGGGGAGGGGCGCACTACCTTCCTGGAAGTGTTATCCAGAAGCCCTCTAAACCCAGTCCTTTCGGGTTTTTATGGAGACCTCATTCTATAGGCATGATGGGTTAAACCATAGGCTATTGGTGAGCAACTCAACCTGAGGCTCTCAACCCTCCCTGGAAATTGGGGTTGAGGCTTTGCCATTCTCAGTCTGAGTAAAGGAATTTACATGAACGGAATTTTGAAAGAGATTAGCATAGCTGGAAACTTAATTAGGTGATTGAATTATCCGGAGCCACACCTTGATGTTCCTAACCCGAGCACCCTCATCCAACGAATGCTCCACCCAACTGGCTCCCAAGTCTCTACGTGGTTCCAGAGCAAAGGAATGTTTATACAAGGCATATCTCCACGTTTTCTTCAAAGTCTTTTCGCTTCCACGGGTAATTCTTCAACTGCCATGCATCAGGGTCAGGGGGAGGGCTTGTTACAACACAGATCTGTGGATCTCCGGGGTTTGAGGGTTGAAAGGACGCTGCTGGTGTCAAAACCACAAGGTGAGAACCACAGAACCACTAGTTGGTTTTCAGTGTTTCAGTGCATTTAATTCCTAATATATTGGGCCAAGAAAACTTGTAAGTTCTTAGATTGTCCCAAATGTGGCGCGTGAAATCAAATCAGGAGAAGAGTTTCCTAGGAGGTGTAGCCTGGGAAAGTTGGGGGTGACTGATGGCAAGGAGGAGCGAAGCTCCGCCCTTTCCGCTGCTAGGCTGCGCCCGAGGCTATTTAAACCCACCCTGGCGGGCCTGTACTCAGATCTTCGCAGAGCGGAGCAGCGGCCGGAGCGTTTTGCGGGCTCTGCGTGGACTTGGAGCTTACAGCGTCTTGCGACGTGGAAGCGGATTCAGAGGACAGGACAGAACACTTGGGTAAGTGTATCTCTGCCTGTCTGTCTGTCTGTCTGTCTGTCTCATTGGTTGGTTTATTTCCATTTTCTTGAGGAGCACATACCTCACAACACACACACACACACACACACACACACACACACACACACACACACACACACTCGTTCATTCTGCGGGTTAGAAAATTGGTAGGGGTCCCTGGGAGCTACAGGTTTCCTAGTCATGTCTGCACCTAAGAACAGTAGGGTCTTGTCTGGCTCTTCTTATGAACGGTCCCCCAGCCCGGACTCCCCAAGATCCATGCTAGCCTCACCCAGCTTCTCCCTCTCCCCTCTCAGAAACTCAGACTTAAGAGGAAGCTCCTCACCAGGGATCCGGAGCTACCATTCACCATCCCCTAGGGCTTCACCACACTCACCTCTGTCATCACCAGAATCCCACAAGCTCCCATTTCCCTTTCCTCACCGTGATGGGCAATCAATGAAGCCTTTGGGCTCTCCCGTGTCCTCCTCTGGGGATTCTTTAGAGTCACCAGGTTCATCAATAATATACCACATGTTCTTACTGCCATCACCCAGCAGCTCACAACCAGCTCTCGGGGAGACTCTTGTGTCTCCCAGCTACTCTCCAAACAACCCCAGATTTCAGCTGGAGTCAGCCCCCCACACCCAGGAATCACCTACAAACTCACGGGCCTCACGGTGCTCCTCCCCTATGTCTTTCATCTCTTCAACCCCAGGCCTCAGGGACTCCCCCGTGTCTCCCACTTACTCTCCAGCCATCCCCAGGTTTCGGCGGGAGTCAGCCCCATGCACCCAGGAGTCCCCCAGAGACTCACAGGTTTCGGGAGATTGTGAGCGGTCCCCCATCCCTGACGCCTCAGGATTCATGCCCGCCTCACCCAGCTTCTCCCTCTCCCCTCCCAGAAACTCAGACCCACGGGTCAGCTCCCCACCAGGGATGTGGAAGTACTCTACATCATCCCGCAGGGCTTCACCACTCTCACATCCATCATCAACAGAATTTCACAACGTTACATTTCCCTTTCCTAACCAAGCAGGACAGTCACTCTTGTCATTGTGCTCTCCCGTGTCCTCCTCCGGAGATTCTTCACAGTCACCTCATTCATCAATAATATACCATATGTTCCTACTGCCATCATCCAGCAGCTCACCCCCAGCCGTCAATGACTCTCCTGTCTGTCCCAGCTACTCTCCAACTACGCCCAGATTTCAGCGGGAGTCGGTCTCCCACACCCCAGAAGCACCTACAAACTCACAGACTTCAGTGAGATCCTCGCCAGTCTCTCTCACGTCTTCACCCCCAGCCCTTACGGACCCTCCTGTCTCTCTCAACTACTATCCAACCACGCCCACATTTCAGCGGGAGTCAGTTCCAGCAACCCAGGGATCACCAGCAAGCTCACCACTTTCACTGAGTTACTCCCCAGTCTCTAGCACGTCTTTATCCCCAACCCTCAGGGACTCTCCTGTCTGTCCCAGCTACTCTCCAACCACGCCCACATTTCAGCGAGAGTCAGTTGCAGGCACCCAGAAATCACCACCAAACTCACCCATTTCACTGCGTTACTCCCCAGTCTCTCTCATGTCTTCACCATCCCTCAGGGACTCTCCTGCCTGTCCCAGCTACTCTCCAACCACGCCCACATTTCAGCGGGAGTCACTTCCAGGCACCCCGGAATCACCACCAAACTCACCAATTTCACTCAATTACTCCCCAGTCTCCCTCATGTCTTCACCAGCCCTCAGGGACTCTCCTGTGGGTCCCAACTACTCTCAAACCACGCCCACATTTCAGCGGGAGTCAGTTCCAGGCACCCCGGAATCACCACCAAACTCACCAGTTTCACTCAATTACTCTCCAGTCTCTCTCATGTCTTCACCACCCCTCAGGGACTCTCCTGCCTGTCCCAGCTACTCTCCAGCCACGCCCAGATGTCAGCTGGAATCAGTTCCAGGCACCCCGGAGTCACCACCAAACTCACCAGTTTCACTGAGTTACTCCCCGGTCTCTCTCACGTCTTCACCCCCAGCCCTCAGGGACTCTCCTGTGTGTCCCCGCTACTCTCCAGCCACGCCCAGATTTCAGCGGGAGTCAGTTCCAGGCACCCAGGGATCACCTACACACTCCCCAGTTTCACTGAGTTACTCCCCGGTCTCTCTCATGTCTTCACCCGCAGCCCCCTGGGACTCCCCTGTCTGTCCCAGCTACTCTCCTGCCACGCCCAGATTCCAGCGAGAGTCAGCCTCCTGCATTCCGGAGTCACCTACAGACTCACAGACCTCACTGAGATCCTCCCTGGTCTCTCTCAGGTCTTTGCCCTCAGCCCACAGGGACTCTTGTGTCTCTTTCAGCTACTCTCAAAAGTTCTCTGGATTCCAGCTGGAGTCGGTTCCAGGCACCCAGGACACAACACCAAACTCACCAATTTCACTGACTTACTCCCCATTCTCGCTCATGTTGTCACCTCCAGCCCTCAGGGACTCTTCTGTCTCTCTCAGCTACTCTCCAACCATCTCCCGATTTCACCTGGAGTCAGCTTCCCACACCCAGGAATCACCTGCAGGCTCACGGACCTTACTGCATCCCTCCCCCATTTCCTTCACCTCTTCACTCCCAGCCTTCAGGGACTCTCCTGCGTCCCCCAGCTTCTCTCCAGCCTTCCCCAGATTTCTGCCGCAGTCAGCCCCAGGCACCCAGGAGAACCCTAGACACTCACAGGCCTCACGAGACGATCTCCCTATGACCTGTATCTATACAGGGATGGCTCCCACCTATCCCTCAGTGACCCCAAACCCATCTCCACTTACACTCAGACACTCCCAGGGCCTGACAGCTACTCCCCGTTATTGTCCTTCAGTTCGAAGCCCTGGCCAATCTACTAGCCAACATGACGCAGTTACCTGGCCATTTCTCCACATTTCTGGTGCGGGCCCCACACCCAGCCGCAGAAGAGCCTCTCCTGCATTCCGTCCTCACACACAGGCCTGTCCATCTACTTGCTACTGTCACACTCTTGCCAGCAGAAGAGGCCCCTGTATTGGCTGATATCACCACCCAGGCTATCCTCACCCCACAGCTGTGCAGCGGGACCCTCCTGCTGGCCCACGTGGCTGCCAGAGCCCATGCGGACACGAACCTCCAGCATGTCGGCGTCCCTGCGGGCGACACTACCGGTGACATGGCTAGCATGACCCTCCTCCCTGGCAGTGACACTGTTGATGTGAGCCCCGCTTGCAGATCTGTCATTTGTACATAAGGCCATTTCCCCTTTTCTCTCTCTCTTCCGTTCACAGGGCTATTCATTCTCTCCGTTTCTGCCTCCGTTTCAGATATTTACTCACCTTTTTCCTCTTTCACTCTGTCTGCCGTGGTCTCGATGAGAGTGTGCCACATAAGATTCCCCCATTAAAAGTCATGAATTGAGTGGCTTTTACTGTATTTCTGGTTGTGCACATTCCATTTTAATTCGCAATCCATTTTAGAACATTTTATCACCACCGACCAGAGAAAAACCCTGTAAACATTGGTCACTCCTCATTCTCTCTCAAACCCTCTCCCTGACCCTCAGCCCTAGGTAACAACTACATAGAGCGATCAACCCCATATCCATAGATTTCCATATTGTGGGCATTTCCTATAAACACAATTGCACAATATGTGAGCTTTTGTGACTGACTTTACTCTTAGCACAATATTTTCAACATTCATCCACATTGTAGCCATACCCACAGTGGGAAACCATTTTCTTTCTTTTTGGTTTTAGTAACACCGGGTGTTTCCTCCTTCCTTCCTTCTCTCCTTCCTTCCTTCCTTCCTTCCTTCCTTCCTTCCTTCCTTCCTTCCTTCCTTCCTTCCTTCCTTCCTTCCTCCTATTTCTCTCTTACACCTTCTGCCCTCTCTGCTTCATAGGCCTTAGCTGCATCCTACATTCTGCGTTTTTTGGGGGAAATCCTCGGCAGTTTCCGGAAAATTGTGTTATTGTTACTATTTACCGCTGTCTCTCATTGATGATTCTCCATCAATTGTAAACCTCTATTGGTTTTTCCCAAGTCACTAAGTATATTTTAATTAGGCACGCCTGTTTTTCTTTATACAGCCATTTCTGGAGTACAGGGTCACATACTCAAAATCACTGTGTAACTCAAAAACTCATGTAATATCCCAATATACCCATCACAAAGTTGAAAAATCATAAATCAAACCATCATAAGTCACGGCTTGTCCGTGGATATGGGCTTCATCAATTCCATTGTATTCAATAATGCTGTACACCATTAACAGTGGCAGACTGTTGGGGAGTGGATTTTGATAGCATTTTAAAAAACAGTTATTACAGGGATACTTTAACCTGACTGAATATCTGATCTAATGGTATTAGCACGGTGAATGTTTATGTGAAATGTTTTGAGACAGAGTAGTACATTTGTGAATGAAATTTTATGGCTTTTTTCACTTAGTAGGAACCTTTGTGTGCGGAAAGCTGAGAAAATTACTTTCTGCTGTAGAGTCTGGCATTCATTGTAGATAAAAGCTTATTTTTCTGCGAATAAATCTTATTCAATAAAATACGATTTTCTAAAATAAAAAAGAAGCACTTGTGATGTGAAGTCATTATCCTCAGCAAAGTAATCCGGAAAAGAAAACCAAACACCTACTCTCACTTATCATGGGAGCTGAAAAATGAGATCACATGGACACAGGAAGGGGAACAACACACACTGGGGCCTGTCGGGAGGCAGAGCATTAGGAAAAACAGCTAATGCATGCCGGGCTTAATAACTAGGTGATGGGTTGACAGGTGCAGCAAACCACCATGGCACACGTTTACCTTTGTAACAAATCTGCACATCCTGCACATATACCCCAGAACTTAGAAACGAAACGAAACGAAACGAAACGGAAACACAATAACAAAAGGCTAGCGGCAAACTAAAGTTTCAAACTCAGAATGTGACGGACCCACTTTGGTTCAAATCATGGTTCTCAACCCAGGTGCCATAAGGTCAGGATAAAGAATTTGGTTACATATTGTAAATAAGACATACAGCAAATGACTAGAAAAGTTATTCTCAACCTATGTGTGTCTTGTAATTCAAGGATGACGCTATCTACCGGGACACAGCATTAGATTCCAAAGGGCTCAGTCCCGCAAGACTGGCCTCCCACTCTAATAACAATGGGAAGCCCAGCGTTGTTTGACCTCTGCTTCTTAGCAACTGGCTATAAATCGGGTTTCCACCACTCGCAGTTTTAGTTGCATTAATTTGCTGGAAGAGTTCACAGCACGCAGGGAAACACTTACATTTACCATGTTATTATAGCGGATGTTGCCAAAAATTCAGAAAAAAGACTTTGGGCCCGGCATGTGGGGAGGGGCGCACTACCTTCCTGGAAGTGTATCCAGAAGCCCTCTAAACCCAGTCCTTTCGGGTTTTTATGGAGACCTCATTCTATAGGCATGATGGGTTAAACCATAGGCTATTGGTGAGCAACTCAACCTGAGGCTCTCAACCCTCCCTGGAAATTGGGGTTGAGGCTTTGCCATTCTCAGTCTGAGTAAAGGAATTTACATGAACGGAATTTTGAAAGAGATTAGCATAGCTGGAAACTTAATTAGGTGATTGAATTATCCGGAGCCACACCTGGATGTTCCTAACCCGAGCACCCTCATCCAACGAATGCTCCACCCAACTGGCTCCCAAGTCTCTACGTGGTTCCAGAGCAAAGGAATGTTTATACAAGGCATATCTCCACGTTTTCTTCAAAGTCTTTTCGCTTCCACGGGTAATTCTTCAACTGCCATGCATCAGGGTCAGGGGGAGGGCTTGTTACAACACAGATCTGTGGATCTCCGGGGTTTGAGGGTTGAAAGGACGCTGCTGGTGTCAAAACCACAAGGTGAGAACCACAGAACCACTAGTTGGTTTTCAGTGTTTCAGTGCATTTAATTCCTAATACATTGGGCCAAGAAAACTTGTAAGTTCTTAGATTGTCCCAAATGTGGCGCGTGAAATCAAATCAGGAGGAGAGTTTCCTAGGAGGTGTAGCCTGGGAAAGTTGGGGGTGACTGATGGCAAGGAGGAGCGAAGCTCCGCCCTTTCCGCTGCTAGGCTGCGCCCGAGGCTATTTAAACCCACCCTGGCGGGCCTGTACTCAGATCTTCGCAGAGCGGAGCAGCGGCCGGAGCGTTTTGCGGGCTCTGCGTGGACTTGGAGCTTACAGCGTCTTGCGACTTGGAAGCGGATTCAGAGGACAGGACAGAACACTTGGGTAAGTGTATCTCTGCCTGTCTGTCTGTCTGTCTGTCTGTCTCATTGGTTGGTTTATTTCCATTTTCTTGAGGAGCACATACCTCACCACACACACACACACACACACACACACACACACACACACACACACACACACTCGTTCATTCTGCGGGTTAGAAAATTGGTAGGGGTCCCTGGGAGCTACAGGTTTCCTAGTCATGTCTGCACCTAAGAACAGTAGGGTCTTGTCTGGCTCTTCTTATGAACGGTCTCCCAGCCCGGACTCCCCAAGATCCATGCTAGCCTCACCCAGCTTCTCCCTCTCCCCTCTCAGAAACTCAGACTTAAGAGGAAGCTCCTCACCAGGGATCCGGAGCTACCATTCACCATCCCCTAGGGCTTCACCACACTCACCTCTGTCATCACCAGAATCCCACAAGCTCCCATTTCCCTTTCCTCACCGTGATGGGCAATCAATGAAGCCTTTGGGCTCTCCCGTGTCCTCCTCTGGGGATTCTTTAGAGTCACCAGGTTCATCAATAATATACCACATGTTCTTACTGCCATCACCCAGCAGCTCACAACCAGCTCTCGGGGAGACTCTTGTGTCTCCCAGCTACTCTCCAAACAACCCCAGATTTCAGCTGGAGTCAGCCCCCCACACCCAGGAATCACCTACAAACCCACGGGCCTCACGGTGCTCCTCCCCTATGTCTTTCATCTCTTCAACCCCAGGCCTCAGGGACTCCCCCGTGTCTCCCACTTACTCTCCAGCCATCCCCAGGTTTCGGCGGGAGTCAGCCCCATGCACCCAGGAGTCCCCCAGAGACTCACAGGTTTCGGGAGATTGTGAGCGGTCCCCCATCCCTGACGCCTCAGGATTCATGCCCGCCTCACCCAGCTTCTCCCTCTCCCCTCCCAGAAACTCAGACCCACGGGTCAGCTCCCCACCAGGGATGTGGAAGTACTCTACATCATCCCGCAGGGCTTCACCACTCTCACATCCATCATCAACAGAATTTCACAACGTTACATTTCCCTTTCCTAACCAAGCAGGACAGTCACTCTTGTCATTGTGCTCTCCCGTGTCCTCCTCCGGAGATTCTTCACAGTCACCTCATTCATCAATAATATACCATATGTTCCTACTGCCATCATCCAGCAGCTCACCCCCAGCCGTCAATGACTCTCCTGTCTGTCCCAGCTACTCTCCAACTACGCCCAGATTTCAGCGGGAGTCGGTCTCCCACACCCCAGAAGCACCTACAAACTCACAGACTTCAGTGAGATCCTCGCCAGTCTCTCTCACGTCTTCACCCCCAGCCCTTACGGACCCTCCTGTCTCTCTCAACTACTATCCAACCACGCCCACATTTCAGCGGGAGTCAGTTCCAGCAACCCAGGGATCACCAGCAAGCTCACCACTTTCACTGAGTTACTCCCCAGTCTCTAGCACGTCTTTATCCCCAACCCTCAGGGACTCTCCTGTCTGTCCCAGCTACTCTCCAACCACGCCCACATTTCAGCGAGAGTCAGTTGCAGGCACCCAGAAATCACCACCAAACTCACCCATTTCACTGCGTTACTCCCCAGTCTCTCTCATGTCTTCACCATCCCTCAGGGACTCTCCTGCCTGTCCCAGCTACTCTCCAACCACGCCCACATTTCAGCGGGAGTCACTTCCAGGCACCCCGGAATCACCACCAAACTCACCAATTTCACTCAATTACTCCCCAGTCTCCCTCATGTCTTCACCAGCCCTCAGGGACTCTCCTGTGGGTCCCAACTACTCTCAAACCACGCCCACATTTCAGCGGGAGTCAGTTCCAGGCACCCCGGAATCACCACCAAACTCACCAGTTTCACTCAATTACTCTCCAGTCTCTCTCATGTCTTCACCACCCCTCAGGGACTCTCCTGCCTGTCCCAGCTACTCTCCAGCCACGCCCAGATGTCAGCTGGAATCAGTTCCAGGCACCCCGGAGTCACCACCAAACTCACCAGTTTCACTGAGTTACTCCCCGGTCTCTCTCACGTCTTCACCCCCAGCCCTCAGGGACTCTCCTGTGTGTCCCCGCTACTCTCCAGCCACGCCCAGATTTCAGCGGGAGTCAGTTCCAGGCACCCAGGGATCACCTACACACTCCCCAGTTTCACTGAGTTACTCCCCGGTCTCTCTCATGTCTTCACCCCCAGCCCCCTGGGACTCCCCTGTCTGTCCCAGCTACTCTCCTGCCACGCCCAGATTCCAGCGGGAGTCAGCCTCCTGCATTCCGGAGTCACCTACAGACTCACAGACCTCACTGAGATCCTCTCTGGTCTCTCTCAGGTCTTTGCCCTCAGCCCACAGGGACTCTTGTGTCTCTTTCAGCTACTCTCAAAAGTTCTCTGGATTCCAGCTGGAGTCGGTTCCAGGCATCCAGGACACAACACCAAACTCACCAATTTCACTGACTTACTCCCCATTCTCGCTCATGTTGTCACCTCCAGCCCTCAGGGACTCTTCTGTCTCTCTCAGCTACTCTCCAACCATCTCCCGATTTCACCTGGAGTCAGCTTCCCACACCCAGGAATCACCTGCAGGCTCACGGACCTTACTGCATCCCTCCCCCATTTCCTTCACCTCTTCACTCCCAGCCTTCAGGGACTCTCCTGCGTCTCCCAGCTTCTCTCCAGCCTTCCCCAGATTTCTGCCGCAGTCAGCCCCAGGCACCCAGGAGAACCCTAGACACTCACAGGCCTCACGAGACGATCTCCCTATGACCTGTATCTATACAGGGATGGCTCCCACCTATCCCTCAGTGACCCCAAACCCATCTCCACTTACACTCAGACACTCCCAGGGCCTGACAGCTACTCCCCGTTATTGTCCTTCAGTTCGAAGCCCTGGCCAATCTACTAGCCAACATGACGCAGTTACCTGGCCATTTCTCCACATTTCTGGTGCGGGCCCCACACCCAGCCGCAGAAGAGCCTCTCCTGCATTCCGTCCTCACACACAGGCCTGTCCATCTACTTGCTACTGTCACACTCTTGCCAGCAGAAGAGGCCCCTGTATTGGCCGATATCACCACCCAGGCTATCCTCACCCCACAGCTGTGCAGCGGGACCCTCCTGCTGGCCCACGTGGCTGCCAGAGCCCATGCGGACACGAACCTCCAGCATGTCGGCGTCCCTGCGGGCGACACTACCGGTGACATGGCTAGCATGACCCTCCTCCCTGGCAGTGACACTGTTGATGTGAGCCCCGCTTGCAGATCTGTCATTTGTACATAAGGCCATTTCCCCTTTTCTCTCTCTCTTCCGTTCACAGGGCTATTCATTCTCTCCGTTTCTGCCTCCGTTTCAGATATTTACTCACCTTTTTCCTCTTTCACTCTGTCTGCCGTGGTCTCGATGAGAGTGTGCCACATAAGATTCCCCCATTAAAAGTCATGAATTGAGTGGCTTTTACTGTATTTCTGGTTGTGCACATTCCATTTTAATTCGCAATCCATTTTAGAACATTTTATCACCACCGACCAGAGAAAAACCCTGTAAACATTGGTCACTCCTCATTCTCTCTCAAACCCTCTCCCTGACCCTCAGCCCTAGGTAACAACTACATAGAGCGATCAACCCCATATCCATAGATTTCCATATTGTGGGCATTTCCTATAAACACAATTGCACAATATGTGAGCTTTTGTGACTGACTTTACTCTTAGCACAATATTTTCAACATTCATCCACATTGTAGCCATACCCACAGTGGGAAACCATTTTCTTTCTTTTTGGTTTTAGTAACACCGGGTGTTTCCTCCTTCCTTCCTTCTCTCCTTCCTTCCTTCCTTCCTTCCTTCCTTCCTTCCTTCCTTCCTTCCTTCCTCCTATTTCTCTCTTACACCTTCTGCCCTCTCTGCTTCATAGGCCTTAGCTGCATCCTACATTCTGCGTTTTTTGGGGGAAATCCTCGGCAGTTTCCGGAAAATTGTGTTATTGTTACTATTTACCGCTGTCTCTCATTGATGATTCTCCATCAATTGTAAACCTCTATTGGTTTTTCCCAAGTCACTAAGTATATTTTAATTAGGCACGCCTGTTTTTCTTTATACAGCCATTTCTGGAGTACAGGGTCACATACTCAAAATCACTGTGTAACTCAAAAACTCATGTAATATCCCAATATACCCATCACAAAGTTGAAAAATCATAAATCAAACCATCATAAGTCACGGTTTGTCCGTGGATATGGGCTTCATCAATTCCATTGTATTCAATAATGCTGTACACCATTAACAGTGGCAGACTGTTGGGGAGTGGATTTTGATAGCATTTTAAAAAACAGTTATTACAGGGATACTTTAACCTGACTGAATATCTGATCTAATGGTATTAGCACGGTGAATGTTTATGTGAAATGTTTTGAGACAGAGTAGTACATTTGTGAATGAAATTTTATGGCTTTTTTCACTTAGTAGGAACCTTTGTGTGCGGAAAGCTGAGAAAATTACTTTCTGCTGTAGAGTCTGGCATTCATTGTAGATTAAAGCTTATTTTTCTGCGAATAAATCTTATTCAATAAAATACGATTTTCTAAAATAAAAAAGAAGCACTTGTGATGTGAAGTCATTATCCTCAGCAAAGTAATCCGGAAAAGAAAACCAAACACCATACTCTCACTTATCATGGGAGCTGAAAAATGAGATCACATGGACACAGGAAGGGGAACAACACACACTGGGGCCTGTCGGGAGGCAGAGCATTAGGAAAAACAGCTAATGCATGCCGGGCTTAATAACTAGGTGATGGGTTGACAGGTGCAGCAAACCACCATGGCACACGTTTACCTTTGTAACAAATCTGCACATCCTGCACATATACCCCAGAACTTAGAAACGAAACGAAACGAAACGAAACGGAAACACAATAACAAAAGGCTAGCGGCAAACTAAAGTTTCAAACTCAGAATGTGACGGACCCACTTTGGTTCAAATCATGGTTCTCAACCCAGGTGCCATAAGGTCAGGATAAAGAATTTGGTTACATATTGTAAATAAGACATACAGCAAATGACTAGAAAAGTTATTCTCAACCTATGTGTGTCTTGTAATTCAAGGATGACGCTATCTACCGGGACACAGCATTAGATTCCAAAGGGCTCAGTCCCGCAAGACTGGCCTCCCACTCTAATAACAATGGGAAGCCCAGCGTTGTTTGACCTCTGCTTCTTAGCAACTGGCTATAAATCGGGTTTCCACCACTCGCAGTTTTAGTTGCATTAATTTGCTGGAAGAGTTCACAGCACGCAGGGAAACACTTACATTTACCATGTTATTATAGCGGATGTTGCCAAAAATTCAGAAAAAAGACTTTGGGCCCGGCATGTGGGGAGGGGCGCACTACCTTCCTGGAAGTGTTATCCAGAAGCCCTCTAAACCCAGTCCTTTCGGGTTTTTATGGAGACCTCATTCTATAGGCATGATGGGTTAAACCATAGGCTATTGGTGAGCAACTCAACCTGAGGCTCTCAACCCTCCCTGGAAATTGGGGTTGAGGCTTTGCCATTCTCAGTGTGAGTAAAGGAATTTACATGAACGGAATTTTGAAAGAGATTAGCATAGCTGGAAACTTAATTAGGTGATTGAATTATCCGGAGCCACACCTTGATGTTCCTAACCCGAGCACCCTCATCCAACGAATGCTCCACCCAACTGGCTCCCAAGTCTCTACGTGGTTCCAGAGCAAAGGAATGTTTATACAAGGCATATCTCCACGTTTTCTTCAAAGTCTTTTCGCTTCCACGGGTAATTCTTCAACTGCCATGCATCAGGGTCAGGGGGAGGGCTTGTTACAACACAGATCTGTGGATCTCCGGGGTTTGAGGGTTGAAAGGACGCTGCTGGTGTCAAAACCACAAGGTGAGAACCACAGAACCACTAGTTGGTTTTCAGTGTTTCAGTGCATTTAATTCCTAATATATTGGGCCAAGAAAACTTGTAAGTTCTTAGATTGTCCCAAATGTGGCGCGTGAAATCAAATCAGGAGAAGAGTTTCCTAGGAGGTGTAGCCTGGGAAAGTTGGGGGTGACTGATGGCAAGGAGGAGCGAAGCTCCGCCCTTTCCGCTGCTAGGCTGCGCCCGAGGCTATTTAAACCCACCCTGGCGGGCCTGTACTCAGATCTTCGCAGAGCGGAGCAGCGGCCGGAGCGTTTTGCGGGCTCTGCGTGGACTTGGAGCTTACAGCGTCTTGCGACTTGGAAGCGGATTCAGAGGACAGGACAGAACACTTGGGTAAGTGTATCTCTGCCTGTCTGTCTGTCTGTCTGTCTGTCTCATTGGTTGGTTTATTTCCATTTTCTTGAGGAGCACATACCTCACCACACACACACACACACACACACACACACACACACACACACACACACACACTCGTTCATTCTGCGGGTTAGAAAATTGGTAGGGGTCCCTGGGAGCTACAGGTTTCCTAGTCATGTCTGCACCTAAGAACAGTAGGGTCTTGTCTGGCTCTTCTTATGAACGGTCCCCCAGCCCGGACTCCCCAAGATCCATGCTAGCCTCACCCAGCTTCTCCCTCTCCCCTCTCAGAAACTCAGACTTAAGAGGAAGCTCCTCACCAGGGATCCGGAGCTACCATTCACCATCCCCTAGGGCTTCACCACACTCACCTCTGTCATCACCAGAATCCCACAAGCTCCCATTTCCCTTTCCTCACCGTGATGGGCAATCAATGAAGCCTTTGGGCTCTCCCGTGTCCTCCTCTGGGGATTCTTTAGAGTCACCAGGTTCATCAATAATATACCACATGTTCTTACTGCCATCACCCAGCAGCTCACAACCAGCTCTCGGGGAGACTCTTGTGTCTCCCAGCTACTCTCCAAACAACCCCAGATTTCAGCTGGAGTCAGCCCCCCACACCCAGGAATCACCTACAAACCCACGGGCCTCACGGTGCTCCTCCCCTATGTCTTTCATCTCTTCAACCCCAGGCCTCAGGGACTCCCCCGTGTCTCCCACTTACTCTCCAGCCATCCCCAGGTTTCGGCGGGAGTCAGCCCCATGCACCCAGGAGTCCCCCAGAGACTCACAGGTTTCGGGAGATTGTGAGCGGTCCCCCATCCCTGACGCCTCAGGATTCATGCCCGCCTCACCCAGCTTCTCCCTCTCCCCTCCCAGAAACTCAGACCCACGGGTCAGCTCCCCACCAGGGATGTGGAAGTACTCTACATCATCCCGCAGGGCTTCACCACTCTCACATCCATCATCAACAGAATTTCACAACGTTACATTTCCCTTTCCTAACCAAGCAGGACAGTCACTCTTGTCATTGTGCTCTCCCGTGTCCTCCTCCGGAGATTCTTCACAGTCACCTCATTCATCAATAATATACCATATGTTCCTACTGCCATCATCCAGCAGCTCACCCCCAGCCGTCAATGACTCTCCTGTCTGTCCCAGCTACTCTCCAACTACGCCCAGATTTCAGCGGGAGTCGGTCTCCCACACCCCAGAAGCACCTACAAACTCACAGACTTCAGTGAGATCCTCGCCAGTCTCTCTCACGTCTTCACCCCCAGCCCTTACGGACCCTCCTGTCTCTCTCAACTACTATCCAACCACGCCCACATTTCAGCGGGAGTCAGTTCCAGCAACCCAGGGATCACCAGCAAGCTCACCACTTTCACTGAGTTACTCCCCAGTCTCTAGCACGTCTTTATCCCCAACCCTCAGGGACTCTCCTGTCTGTCCCAGCTACTCTCCAACCACGCCCACATTTCAGCGAGAGTCAGTTGCAGGCACCCAGAAATCACCACCAAACTCACCCATTTCACTGCGTTACTCCCCAGTCTCTCTCATGTCTTCACCATCCCTCAGGGACTCTCCTGCCTGTCCCAGCTACTCTCCAACCACGCCCACATTTCAGCGGGAGTCACTTCCAGGCACCCCGGAATCACCACCAAACTCACCAATTTCACTCAATTACTTCCCAGTCTCCCTCATGTCTTCACCAGCCCTCAGGGACTCTCCTGTGGGTCCCAACTACTCTCACACCACGCCCACATTTCAGCGGGAGTCAGTTCCAGGCACCCCGGAATCACCACCAAACTCACCAGTTTCACTCAATTACTCTCCAGTCTCTCTCATGTCTTCATCACCCCTCAGGGACTCTCCT
This sequence comes from Pongo abelii, assembly GCF_028885655.2. Taxonomy (NCBI): domain Eukaryota; kingdom Metazoa; phylum Chordata; class Mammalia; order Primates; family Hominidae; genus Pongo; species Pongo abelii. Next base: position 618,556 of record NC_072000.2, on the reverse strand, counting down.
GCCTGTCCCAGCTACTCTCCAGCCACGCCCAGATGTCAGCTGGAATCAGTTCCAGGCACCCCGGAGTCACCACCAAACTCACCAGTTTCACTGAGTTACTCCCCGGTCTCTCTCACGTCTTCACCCCCAGCCCTCAGGGACTCTCCTGTGTGTCCCCGCTACTCTCCAGCCACGCCCAGATTTCAGCAGGAGTCAGTTCCAGGCACCCAGGGATCACCTACACACTCCCCAGTTTCACTGAGTTACTCCCCGGTCTCTCTCATGTCTTCACCCCCAGCCCCCTGGGACTCCCCTGTCTGTCCCAGCTACTCTCCTGCCACGCCCAGATTCCAGCGGGAGTCAGCCTCCTGCATTCCGGAGTCACCTACAGACTCACAGACCTCACTGAGATCCTCCCTGGTCTCTCTCAGGTCTTTGCCCTCAGCCCACAGGGACTCTTGTGTCTCTTTCAGCTACTCTCAAAAGTTCTCTGGATTCCAGCTGGAGTCGGTTCCAGGCACCCAGGACACAACACCAAACTCACCAATTTCACTGACTTACTCCCCATTCTCGCTCATGTTGTCACCTCCAGCCCTCAGGGACTCTTCTGTCTCTCTCAGCTACTCTCCAACCATCTCCCGATTTCACCTGGAGTCAGCTTCCCACACCCAGGAATCACCTGCAGGCTCACGGACCTTACTGCATCCCTCCCCCATTTCCTTCACCTCTTCACTCCCAGCCTTCAGGGACTCTCCTGCGTCTCCCAGCTTCTCTCCAGCCTTCCCCAGATTTCTGCCGCAGTCAGCCCCAGGCACCCAGGAGAACCCTAGACACTCACAGGCCTCACGAGACGATCTCCCTATGACCTGTATCTATACAGGGATGGCTCGCACCTATCCCTCAGTGACCCCAAACCCATCTCCACTTACACTCAGACACTCCCAGGGCCTGACAGCTACTCCCCGTTATTGTCCTTCAGTTCGAAGCCCTGGCCAATCTACTAGCCAACATGACGCAGTTACCTGGCCATTTCTCCACATTTCTGGTGCGGGCCCCACACCCAGCCGCAGAAGAGCCTCTCCTGCATTCCGTCCTCACACACAGGCCTGTCCATCTACTTGCTACTGTCACACTCTTGCCAGCAGAAGAGGCCCCTGTATTGGCCGATATCACCACCCAGGCTATCCTCACCCCACAGCTGTGCAGCGGGACCCTCCTGCTGGCCCACGTGGCTGCCAGAGCCCATGCGGACACGAACCTCCAGCATGTCGGCGTCCCTGCGGGCGACACTACCGGTGACATGGCTAGCATGACCCTCCTCCCTGGCAGTGACACTGTTGATGTGAGCCCCGCTTGCAGATCTGTCATTTGTACATAAGGCCATTTCCCCTTTTCTCTCTCTCTTCCGTTCACAGGGCTATTCATTCTCTCCGTTTCTGCCTCCGTTTCAGATATTTACTCACCTTTTTCCTCTTTCACTCTGTCTGCCGTGGTCTCGATGAGAGTGTGCCACATAAGATTCCCCCATTAAAAGTCATGAATTGAGTGGCTTTTACTGTATTTCTGGTTGTGCACATTCCATTTTAATTCGCAATCCATTTTAGAACATTTTATCACCACCGACCAGAGAAAAACCCTGTAAACATTGGTCACTCCTCATTCTCTCTCAAACCCTCTCCCTGACCCTCAGCCCTAGGTAACAACTACATAGAGCGATCAACCCCATATCCATAGATTTCCATATTGTGGGCATTTCCTATAAACACAATTGCACAATATGTGAGCTTTTGTGACTGACTTTACTCTTAGCACAATATTTTCAACATTCATCCACATTGTAGCCATACCCACAGTGGGAAACCATTTTCTTTCTTTTTGGTTTTAGTAACACCGGGTGTTTCCTCCTTCCTTCCTTCTCTCCTTCCTTCCTTCCTTCCTTCCTTCCTTCCTTCCTTCCTTCCTTCCTTCCTTCCTCCTATTTCTCTCTTACACCTTCTGCCCTCTCTGCTTCATAGGCCTTAGCTGCATCCTACATTCTGCGTTTTTTGGGGGAAATCCTCGGCAGTTTCCGGAAAATTGTGTTATTGTTACTATTTACCGCTGTCTCTCATTGATGATTCTCCATCAATTGTAAACCTCTATTGGTTTTTCCCAAGTCACTAAGTATATTTTAATTAGGTACGCCTGTTTTTCTTTATACAGCCATTTCTGGAGTACAGGGTCACATACTCAAAATCACTGTGTAACTCAAAAACTCATCTAATATCCCAATATACCCATCACAAAGTTGAAAAATCATAAATCAAACCATCATAAGTCACGGTTTGTCCGTGGATATGGGCTTCATCAATTCCATTGTATTCAATAATGCTGTACACCATTAACAGTGGCAGACGGTTGGGGAGTGGATTTTGATAGCATTTTAAAAAACAGTTATTACAGGGATACTTTAACCTGACTGAATATCTGATCTAATTGTATTAGCACGGTGAATGTTTATGTGAAATGTTTTGAGACAGAGTAGTACATTTGTGAATGAAATTTTATGGCTTTTTTCACTTAGTAGGAACCTTTGTGTGCGGAAAGCTGAGAAAATTACTTTCTGCTGTAGAGTCTGGCATTCGTTGTAGATTAAAGCTTATTTTTCTGCGAATAAACCTTATTCAATAAAATACTATTTTCTAAAATTAAAAAAAAGCACTTGTGCTGTGAAGTCATTATCCTCAGCAAAGTAATCCGGAAAAGAATGCCAAACACCATATTCTCACTTATCATTGGAGCTGAAAAATGAGATCACATGGACACAGGAAGGGGAACAACACACACTGGGGCCTGGCGGGAGGCAGAGCGTTAGGAAAAACAGCTAATGCATGCAGGGCTTAATAACTAGGTGATGGGTTGACAGGTGCAGCAAACCACCATGGCACACGTTTACCTTTGTAACAAATCTGCACATCCTGCACATATACCCCAGAACTTAGAAACGAAACGAAACGAAACGGAAAAACAATAACAAAAGTCTAGTGGCAAACTAAAGTTTCAAACTCAGAATGTGACGGACCCACTTTGGTTCAAATCATGGTTCTCAACCCAGGTGCCATCAGGTCAGGATAAAGAATTTGGTTACATATTGTAAATAAGACATACAGCAAATGACTAGAAAAGTTATTCTCAACCTATGTGTGTCTTGTAATTCAAGGATGACGCTATCTACCGGGACACAGCATTAGATTCCAAAGGGCTCAGTCCCGCAAGACTGGCCTCCCACTCTAATAACAATGGGAAGCCCAGCGTTGTTTGACCTCTGCTTCTTAGCAACTGGCTATAAATCGGGTTTCCACCACTCGCAGTTTTAGTTGCATTAATTTGCTGGAAGAGTTCACAGCACGCAGGGAAACACTTACATTTACCATGTTATTATAGCGGATGTTGCCAAAAATTCAGAAAAAAGACTTTGGGCCCGGCATGTGGGGAGGGGCGCACTACCTTCCTGGAAGTGTTATCCAGAAGCCCTCTAAACCCAGTCCTTTCGGGTTTTTATGGAGACCTCATTCTATAGGCATGATGGGTTAAACCATAGGCTATTGGTGAGCAACTCAACCTGAGGCTCTCAACCCTCCCTGGAAATTGGGGTTGAGGCTTTGCCATTCTCAGTCTGAGTAAAGGAATTTACATGAACGGAATTTTGAAAGAGATTAGCATAGTTGGAAACTTAATTAGGTGATTGAATTATCCGGAGCCACACCTGGATGTTCCTAACCCGAGCACCCTCATCCAACGAATGCTCCACCCAACTGGCTCCCAAGTCTCTACGTGGTTCCAGAGCAAAGGAATGTTTATACAAGGCATATCTCCACGTTTTCTTCAAAGTCTTTTCGCTTCCACGGGTAATTCTTCAACTGCCATGCATCAGGGTCAGGGGGAGGGCTTGTTACAACACAGATCTGTGGATCTCCGGGGTTAGAGGGTTGCAAGGACGCTGCTGGTGTCAAAACCACAAGGTGAGAACCACAGAACCACTAGTTGGTTTTCAGTGTTTCAGTGCATTTAATTCCTAATATATTGGGCCAAGAAAACTTGTAAGTTCTTAGATTGTCCCAAATGTGGCGCATGAAATCAAATCAGGAGAAGAGTTTCCTAGGAGGTGTAGCCTGGGAAAGTTGGGGGTGACTGATGGAAAGGAGGAGCGAAGCTCCGCCCTTTCCGCTGCTAGGCTGCGCCCGAGGCTATTTAAACCCACCCTGGCGGGCCTGTACTCAGATCTTCGCAGAGCGGAGCAGCGGCCGGAGCGTTTTGCGGGCTCTGCGTGGACTTGGAGCTTACAGCGTCTTGCGACTTGGAAGCGGATTCAGAGGACAGGACAGAACACTTGGGTAAGTGTATCTCTGTCTGTCTGTCTGTCTGTCTGTCTGTCTCATTGGTTGGTTTATTTCCATTTTCTTGAGGAGCACATTCCTCACAACACACACACAAACACACACACACACACACACACACACACACACACACACACACACTCGTTCATTCTGCGGGTTAGAAAATTGGTACGGGTCCTTGGGAGCTACAGGTTTCCCAGTCATGTCTGCAGCTATTAACAGTAGGGTCTTGTCTGGCTCTTCTTATGAACGGTCCCCCAGCCCGGACTCCCCAAGATCCATGCTAGCCTCACCCAGCTTCTCCCTCTCCCCTCTCAGAAAGTCAGACTTAAGAGGAAGCTCCTCGCCAGGGATCCGGAGCTACCATTAACCATACCCTAAGTCTTCACCACACTCACCTCTGTCATCACCAGAATCCCACAAGCTCCCATTTCCCTTTCCTCACCGTGATGGGCAATCAATGAAGCCTTTGGGCTCTCCCGTGTCCTCCTCTGGGGATTCTTTTGAACCACCACGTTCCTCAATAGCATACCACATGTTCTTACTGCCATAACCCAGCAACTCACCACCAGCTCTCGGGGAGACTCCTGTGTCTCCCAGCTACTCTCCAAACAACCCCAGATTTCAGCTGGAGTCAGTCCCCCACACCCAGTAATCACCTACAAACTCAGGAGCCTTACTGTGCTCCTCCCGTATGTCTTTCATCTCTTCAACTCCAGGCCTGAGGGACTCTCCCGTGTCTCCCTCTTACTCTCCAGCCATCCCCACGTTTCTGCAGGAGTCAGCCCCATGCAAGCAGGAGTCCCCCAGAGACCCACAGGTGTCAGAAGATTATGAGCAGTTCCCCAGCCCTGACTCTTCCAGATTCATGCCCGCCTCACACAGCTTCTCCCAGGATCCCAGAAATCAACACCAAACTCACCAATTTCACTCAATTACTCTCTAGTCTCTGTCATGTCTTCACTAGCCCTCAGGGACTTTCCTGTCTTTCCCAGCTACTCTCCAACCACACCCAGATTTGTGGGGGATTCCGTTGCAGGCACCCGGAAAGACGACGGAACTCTCCAATTTCATGGTTACTCTCCTGTCTCTCTCATGTTTTCACCAGCGCTCAGGGACTTTCCTGTCTGTCCCATCTACTCTCCAACCACGCCCTAGATTTTAGCTGGAGTCAATTCCAGTCACTGCGAAATCACCACCAAACTCACCAATTTCACCGAGTTACTCCCCAGTCTCTCTCATGTGTTCACCCACAGCCCTCAGTGACTCTCCTGTCTTTCCCAGCTACTCTCCAACCACACCCAGATTTGAACGGGAATCAGTTCCAGGCACCCAGGAATCACCTACAAACCAACCAGTTTCACAGAGTTACTCCTCAGTCTCTCTCATGTCTTCACCCCCAGCCCCCTGGGACTCTCCTGTCTCTCCCAGCTTCTCTCCAGCCTTCCCCAGGTTTCTGCCGCAGTCAGCCCCATGCATCCAGGAACACCCTAGAAACTTAATGGCCTCACACGACTGTTTCCCTATGACCAGTGTCTATACAGTGATGGCTCCCTCGTATCCCTCAGTGACCGCAAACCCATCTCCACTTACAGTCAGACACACCCAGGGCCTATCAGCTACTCCCCGTTATTGTCCTTCAGTTCGAAGCCCCGGCCAATCCATTAGCCAACATGACACAGTTACCTGGCCATTTCTCCACATTTCTGGTGAGGTCCCCACACTCAGCGACAGAAGAGCCCCTCCTGCATTCCATCCTCACACACAGGCCTGTCCATCTGCTTGTTACTGTCACAGTCTTGCCAGCAGAAGAGGCCCCTGTATTGACCGATATCACCACCCAGTCTGTCCTCACCCCACAGCTGTGCAGGGGGACCCTCCTGCTGGCCCACAAGGCTGCCAGAGCCCATGCTAACACGAACCTCCACCATGTCGGCCTCCCTGTGGGCGACACTACTGATGACATGGCTAGCATGACCCTCCTACCTGCCAGTGACATTGTTGATGTGCACCCCCATTGTCAGTTCTGTGATTTTTAAGTAGGGCCACTTTCCCTTTTCTCTCTTTCTTCCAATCACAGGGCTTTTCTTTCTCTCTGTTTCTGTCTCCATTTCAGATATTTACTCACCCTTTTTCTCTTTTTCACTATGTCTCCCGTGGTCTTAATGAGAGTGCATCACATAAGATTCCCTCATTAAAAGTGATGAATTGAGTGGCTTTTCGTATAGTTGTTGTGCACATTCAATTTTAATTCACAATCCATTTTAGAACATTTTATCTCCCCCTACCAGAGAAAAACCCTGTAAGCATTAATCATTCCTCATTCTGTCTCAAACCCTCTCTCCGATGCTCAGCCCTAGGTAACAACTGCATAGAGCGCTCAAACCTTTCTCCATAGATTTGCATGATCTGGACATTGCCTATAATCAGAATTTTACAATATGTGAGCTTTTATGACTGACTTTGCACTTAGCACAAAATTTTCAAAGTTCATCCACATTGTAGCATTATCCAGAGTGAGAAACCATTTTTTTGTTTGTTTTAGTAACACCAGTTGTTTTCTCCTGCCTTCCTTCTTTCCTTCCTCCTATTTCTCTCCTACTCTTTCTGCCTTCTCTCTTTTATATTCCTTGGGTGCATCCTACATTCTGTGTTGTTTTGGGAAGTCCTAGACAGTTGCAGGAAAATTGTGTTATTGTTTTTATTTACCGGTATCTCTCTTTCATGTTTCTCCATCAATTGTAAACATCTATTGGTTTCTCCCAAGTCACTAAGTATATTGTAATTAGTTACACCTGTTTTTCTTTATACAGCTGTTTCTGGAGTATAGGGTTACATACTGATAAACCCAGTGTCAGTCAAAAACGCATCTAATATCCCAATAAACCCATAGTAGTGTTGAAAAATCATAAATCAAACCATCATAAGTCAGGCTTTGTCCGTGGTTATGGGTTTCATCTATACCGTTGTACTCAATAATGCTGTACACCTTTAAAAATGGCAAACTGGTAAAGAAGGGATAATACTAGCATTTTAAGATTCAGTTGTTACAGGGATTCCACATAATATTTTGTCATTTATATGAGGGAGGATGAGGACTGAAAGTTCGTCTTGGGTCTTGGAACAGATTCATGGGCACACATTTTAAAGCGATTGGTCCTCAGTTCTGCAGGTTAAGAAACTCCAATTTATTGATTTCCCAGGGTAATGAGAAAATGCCGTGAGTGATATATAACATCCACCACATTCACAGGAAATGCTCTCCTGGATCAAAAACTGATCTGGTCATTGAATTATGATGGGGAACTCATAAGGATTCCATGGAGAAAGTGATATTCAAGTTGGGTCATGAATTCTGAGTAAAAGTTTAAAAACAAAGGGGAGGATAGCCTTACAGACAGAACAATTGCAGCAAAGTCAGAGACTAGTAGAAATGGAAGACCGGGCTGGAAATTAGGACAGTTCATATTCAAGCAAAAAGGGGTGGGTTTGTGAACAAATGCCTTGAAGCTTTGGATGCCGTGGAGCCCTTGACAGTTTTTGAGAATGTATCAAAATAATTAAATAGTCTATTTGGAACTGAGAGTCCTGGAACTTCTAGGATGTAATTTTTGAACGATAATGAGAATGGAGTAATAAAGGAATGTGTTATCACTCTAATTGACAACTCTTGTTACGGCACAGAAAAAGATATGTCTATCTTGGCAACAGAATTGTATCCCAGAAAATATCTAATATATAATATATAGAGTAATGTAGTAAGTGATCAAAATAGTATTTCAATCTATACGGAAAGAATAAATTTTTCAGGAAATAATGTTGACATAACTCGACAAACATTTGGAGAATCAGAAAATAAGATCTTTCTTTCATACCACACACAGGGATTAAAAACAATAGAAGCATTAGAAGTGAATATAGACATGTGTTTATTGGGAATCAGGGTAAGGAAAGTCTTTATGATCCTACAGGAAAATACACAATCCAGAATAAAAAGACAGACAAATTTAGACAAATCAAGGTGTTTTTAATTTAAACTTCTTTACCGTATAACATTTCAAACTTGGGAATAATTAATCATTTATAACAGAGTCAATACCATTAGTTTAGACAGAATTTAAAATAAATGAATGAAGAAAGTGGGCAAAGGATATAAACAGAAAATTCACCCCCATTGATAGTATCAACGTCTGTTCAACATTTCCATGATCAACGAAATGCAGTCAATAATAAGACAGCATGATCAGTCTACCAAATCGTGATAAAATTAAGAAAATGATTATTTCTAGTTTAGCTACACTGTAATTGGAAGTATAAGTTTACTGGAGGACAAGGTAGTATGGGATCTAAAAACTAAATTATCCTAGGCAACCATTACAAATGATTTCATGATGTAGTGAAAATCTGTCTACAATATACGATCTGTGATTGAAAAAAAATGGTTACAAGCTATTATGGGCCATTTGCTAGAGGGGATTTAAAATATATATATAGAGACTCACGAACATCAGAAAATAAATAAGCGAAGATATTAATAGTGTGTTCACGTGTGCTAGGATTACGTAAGACTTTAAATTCGTTAGATTTTTTTTCTTTCTTTATGTTGAATATGCACACCTTTTGAAATAAACCTTTAAATGTAATTTACATCAAAACCACCAGTAATACTGCATATGCAATGGTGATGGATATGGATTTTTTTGAGAATATTGTAAGGTTTTCTTCAACATGAATATGTCAGGAGTGAGTAAAGACGTTCTAAAAATACAAAAAAATTAGCGGGGCCCATTGGTGGGGGCCTGTAATCCCAGCTACTTGGGAGGCTAAGGCAGGAGAATCGCTTGAACCCGGGAGGTGGAGGTTGCAGTGAGCCGAGATCTCGCCACTGCACTCTAGCCTGGTCCACAGAGCGAGACTGCATGTCAAAAAAAAAAAAAAAAAGAAAAAGAAAGAAAGAAAGAGAGAGAGAAGAAAGGAAGAAAGGAAGGAAGGAAGGAAGGTGTGGTGGTTCCGAAACCCGAACATACGACCACAGGACAACATGGAGGGCCACCTCTCTTTTCTGAGTAGTGGGGGGCTCTCGAGGGGGCGCTCATTTATGGCCCTATGTTGACCCTAATTCAGACCTCCTGGCGGAGGGTTCTGGGAAATATCCGACCGTCTGGAGTCACTCACTTCCGCTTCCGTCAGGCACCCCACTGAGCTCATCTCAGACAATGCTGAAGCTCTCTGGGAAACACTTACATTTACGAGTTTATTATAAAGGATATTGCAGAAATTTCAGAAAAAAAGATTCATGGGGCAAGGTATGCGAAGAGATGCACTACCTTCCAGGAAGTTGTATCCAGAAGCTTTCTAAACCCAGTCTTTGGAGGATTTATGGAGGCTTCATTATATAGGCATGATGGGTTCAACCATAGGCTATTGGTGATCAAATCCACCTGCAGCCTCTCTCCCCTTCCTGGAAATTGGGGTTGAGGCTGAAAATCACAGCTCTCTAATCCTGCCTTGGCCTTTCTGGTGAACAGCCCTATCCTGAAGCTACGTAGGGGTGACCAGCCATCAGCAAACTCATTAGCATATATCCAAAGGAAAAACACTTATCCTTTGAATATTGTTAAAACTTTAGGAGTTGTATGCCAGGAAACAAGGATGAAGACCAAATATATGTTACATATACATACATAATATTGGTATAAAATCTTTTCAGAAAAGTCGGCAATATCGGCTACATTTAAAAATGTGCATGACCTTGAAATGATTGCATATCTAGGAATTGATACAAAGACTCTTCCAGGTAAGCTTATAAAAATACATATGAGGGCCAGACGCGATGGCTCACACCTGTAATCTCGGCATTTTGGGAGGCCAAGGCACGTGGGTCACAAGGCCAAGAAATCGAGACCATCCGGGCCAACATCGTACAACCCCGTCTCTACTAAAAATACAAAAATAGTGAGGCATGGTGGCGAACGCCTGTAATCCCAACTACTTGGGAGACTGAGGCAGCAGAATTACCTGAACCTGGGAGGCGGAGGTTGCAGTGAGCCTAGATCACAGGCCACTGCATTCCAGCCTGGGTGAAAGAGCAAGACTCCATCTCAAAACAAAAACAAACAAACAAAAACCCTCGCTCTTATTAATCCTTTTAATTTTTTTCCATCAGGCGAACAATTATGGCATTATATTATGTGAATTTTTCCAGGTAGGACATATTGTTCAGGCCCACCCCCTTTTTTTTTTTTTTTTTTTTGAGAGAGGATCTCACCCTGTCATGCAGGCTTTAGTGCAATGGTCGGATCAGAGCCTAAAGTGAACCTCAGCCTCTTGAGTAGCAGGAACTACAGCTGTGCACCACTGCATCTGATAATTTTCTTTTAAATTTTTTGTGGAGTTGAGGTCTCCCTATGTTGCCCAGGCTTGTCTCAAACTCCTGGGCTCAAGTGATCCTCCTGCCTTGGCCTTCCAAAGTGCTGGGATTACAGGTGTGAGCCATCTCTCCCTGCCTTTTCATCCTCTTATAAGCTTATTCCTTTGTATTCCCCTTGCTATTTACTCGTTGTTTCTTTCCGTTTTGGTATTCATCTTATTTGTGAACTCTTTGTGTGTATTTTTTCTAGGTTTTGATCTTTTTTCTTCTGTTATATGTATTAAGAAGAAATTTACTTTCAACCTGTTGATTGACATTTATTTTCATGGTGATATGTTTTAGAAAGTACTATTTCTTAATAAGATGAATTATATTGCTAAATGTAATAATGATGAATTTCCATACCTTACTGCTGTACTGTAATAATTTTATTGATGGGTTTTATTTGCAGCTTTTCATAAAATTTTGCAGTTCTATTCATTTAGACATTTTCCTTTAGTTTTCTGGCTTTTTTTGCTTTTTGTTGTTGTTGTTGTTGTTCTGTTATGGTACAATTTTGTTATCAAGATTATACTCCTCTCCAACCAGCCCCAGATTTTACAACAGCCGAACCCGCACAGCCTGACAACACACAGAAATTCAGAGTCCTCACTGCACTCCTCCCCGATGTGTCCCATCTCTTCACTCCCAGCCCTCGGGGACACTCCCACGTTTCCCAGTTACTCTCCAGACCTCCCCACATTTCTCTGCCAGTCAGCCTCCCACACCCAGGAAACCCCTGGAAACTCAGGGTCCTTGCAGGGCTCTGTCTCCATGTTTCTCAACTCTTTACTCCAGGCCCTCAGCTACTCGCCCATCATCCCAAGGTTTCTGCAACACTCAGCCCCTCACACCTGGGGGTCACAGACAAAGTCACAGATCTCAGTGCCCTCCTCAATCTGTGCTCCTCGGCTATGTCTCCCATCTATGCATCCCCATTCCTCCGAGATTCTCCAGTGTCTCCCTGATCCTCTCCAACCATAACCGGTTTTCTCCTAGGGCCAGCCCCTAACACAGAGAAGTCACCTGGAAACTCACAGACCTCACTGTGCTCCTCTTCCACCTATCTGACCTTTGGACTGCCATTCCTTAGGGTCTTTTCCGTGTCTCCCAGCTACTCTCCAACCATCCCCAGTTTTCTGCAAGAGTCAGACCCCAGCACCCAGGAGACTCCTAGAAATTCACAGAGCTCACCAGATTCTTCCCCAGTGACCTCCATCTCCATGGCAGCAGGCCCCACATATGCCCTGGGGGGCCCACACCCATCTTCTTTTACACTCAGACCCTCCCAGGGCCTCACAGTCACTCCTGGTTATCATCATTCAGCTCGAAGTCCTTGCCAGCCTCCTAGCCAACTTGATGCAGTTACCTGGCCATTGCTTCGCATTCCTGCCCAGGGCCGCACACCCAGACACAGAAGAGACCCTCCCACATTCCAGCCTCACAAACAGACCTGTCTTTCTACTTGCTACTGTCACACACTTGCTGGCCAACGTCACCACCCGGGCTATAGTCACCCCTCAGCTGTGCAGCGGGACCCTCCTGCCTGCCGACATGGCTGCTGGCGCCCATGCCAGCATGAAACCCCAGCCTGTCTGTGTCCCTGCGGGCGACACCACTGGCGACATCGCTCACATGACCCTCTTTCCTGGCAGTGACACGATTGGTGTGAACCCCCGTTCTCAGATCTCTGATGTATATATATGACCATTTTCCCTGCGCTCGGCTTCTTCCATTCACAGGCCTCATTGTCTCTCTTTCAGCCTCCACTTCAGACATGTACTCATCCTCTTTCCCTGTGTCTGCCCCTGTCTCCATGTGGATGCCCTGGATAAGATTCACCCGTTTAAGGGGATGAATTTTATGGCCTTTAGTATATTCATAATTGTGCACAGTCCATTTTAAAACACAATAATATTACAACATTTTCATCAACCCCCTAAGAAAATCCCTGTAAACATTAGTCACTCCTCTTTCTATCTCCAGGCCCCAACCCCAACCGGTCCTGGGGTGAGGTGGGTCCCTCAACTGGGATCTCTGCTCCACTTGGTCTTTTTTTTTTTTGAGACACAGTGCAGATAGAGTGGAGCTCCCTATGGAGCTGTGACCTAGGTCCACAGGGGCCTCAGAGGGTTCCAGCAGAGGCGAGTTCTAGGTTCCCTGTCCCATGGCTGTCCCCTGAGGCTTGCTTCACCTGCCAGCTCTTTCCACAGAGACATCAGGATGGCAAACCCAACCCAGCCCCCTCCCAGGGAAAGGGGATTAATATCAGGGCCCATGCCCATCCCGGCCTTTTCAGTAACTGTTTAAGTAGTGAATAGGTTAGGCCAGAATGTGCTGCTGTGGCCCCTGAGATCACATCCCTGGAGGGAACTTGCCTTGGGTTGAGAACTGAAGGGCCAGGCTGGACAGCCCACTTGGGGTTCAGTGAGCCGAGACTTAGTTTTCAGCTTAGCTCCCTCTGCCACTCCTGGGGCACTTGGGCTTGTCTAGAGCAAGCATTGAGGAGGACATACAGCATACATTCTGAGCTGTCAGGTGGGTGCCAAAGGGTGATCATGAGGCATCACGGGGGTTGGAGCCATCAGAAGGCCCTCAGGTCAGCCCAGAGCCAGGCCAGCCTTCGTACCTGGAGCTGCAGAGTGGGCGCTGTGCAGTGGGCTGGTCAGAGTGGACTGAGAAGCCAGTCAGGGAGGGGCTTTCATTGCGCATTTTCCTGCGGTGCAAATCAAGTCCCCAAGGCCACAAGCCAGGTGAGGCAGAAACACTGGGCTGAGGCATCGCCTTCTCTCCTCTTTGGCTCACATAGGCCCCTGACTTTCCTGGGCTTCCCTGAAAGTGAGAGAAGATCCCTCTTCTTGTGAGGGTGGACACAGAAGTCACCAGTCACGTGTTGTGAGGAGGGCTGAGGCACCCCCAGAGTCTTTGCAGGGCAGCACCCACTACTTGCTGGCTGGACTGGGAGGCCGGGCTGGGACATTGTAGGAACTGCGGTCACCAGTCCCCGCTATGCCTCGAATTTTTCTCCAGCCTGCAACATTGGGCCAGCTCAGGCTCTGCCACCAGCTCCCCACATCGTCGTCCCTCAGAGCCCTAGGGTGGGTACCCCCTACCTAGTGTCTCTGGCCCCTGCTCTCCACTCTCAGGCCTGACAAGCACCCAGCCCCCACACCTGTGTCTTCCTGAAGGCGTGGGTGTTGGGACTGCTGGCACAGAAGTCACAGCTTAGCTACATGTGTGTCCCAGATTTGCTTAATCAATGGAGCAGTGAACCCGCAGCTTCTGGGGTACAGTCTCCTGCATTTCATGGGTCAGGTAGACAGGCTGCCTCCCTTTCACCCCCAGGTGTGCGCACACACAGTCATCTCCATCTGCAATCCAGTCCCACCTGAAGCTGCACGCTCTGCAACAGAGACCTGTGCACGACCTCGCTGTGCACCCAGCAGGGGCTGCCCTCGGTCCCTCCCTCTCCCCTAATGTCCCTGCCTCCCAGCTCCACGACCCACAGGAGAAGCCAGTCCCCTAGCCCAGGGAGCCAGGGTGGGTGCGGCCTGGGGACTGGGCGTGGCAAGCTGGCCAATAGGTCGTCCCTAGCACCTGCCAAAGCGCGTAAGAGGGAGCCGAGGCTGCAGCACCGGGTGGGCAGCGAGCTCCCTGGAGACCCATGCAGCGGGTCAGGTGCCAGCAGCCCCCAGGTCTGGGCGCCGGGCTGGGCCACCAGGGTGCGGCTTCCCGCTCTGGAGAGTTTATGGCCCCTGTCATCGGACGGCTCCGCAGCCGCCAGGGAGGGACTGGAGGGACCGCGGCTGGGACAGGCTGCTGCGCCAGGCAGCTCTGGACCGCCGCTTCCGCCACTAAGCCACCCTCCCGGCCTAGGTGACCGGTCGCCCTACCCAGGGAGCATCGCCCTCCTTCACTGGGGCCCGAGCCTGGCGTGGGGGTTGCAGGCCGGCGCCACAGCCTGAGGACACCCCGACCTCTGCCCCTGGGAGCGCGCGTAACACCAGGTGGGAATGCTGTCGCAGGCCGTGGTGTCGCAGCCCCGCTGGAGGGCAGGGTCCGGCTGGGCGTCGGGGTCCTGGCAGAGACCGCGGCAAACGCAGGAGCAGGTGCACTGGCCGCTGCACAGGCGCCTCCAGGCTCCCAGACTCCGCGGGCGCGCCCCCTGGTGGCAGCCGGCTCCGGAGCTGCGGGAGGGCGGTGCCGAGTCCCCAGCCAGGCGGCAGCGCGAAGCTCCTTCCCAGCTTGGGGGAGTGGGTGTGGCCCAGCAGCCGGAGTGCCTCACTAGTGAAAAAGCTGGGGTTGGAGCTGCCACGGGGGGAGGTGTGGGGGCATAGGGGGTTCTGTCTGGACCTTCTGGGTGTCCTCCTGCGACCTCAGGTTCCTCACCTGTCTCAGAGGACTGATGGGCTGCTATGGCAGGGTTGTTTGGGGATTAAGCCAGATAGTCCTAGTAAAGCCCCATTAGCACCCCCTGGCCTCTGGATTTTTTTTTTTTTTTTTTCTGGCTTTCTTAGGAAACTTTCCGGAATGTGTCCAGGTGTTGAATCAGGAAGGCTGGACACCCTCCCTTGGCGCTGCGGTTCCTTCCAGACGCCCCCTCTTCTTAGGCTCTTTTCAAGCGCACGCCCGGCAACATGTGCTCTACCCAAGAGAGCTTCACAGATATTCCTGCGGGTCTAAAACCAGAACGCTTTCTTCCCTGACCCCTGCCCTCGTATCACCCCAACCCCAAGTCTTTTGGCAGAGCCGGCTACAGAGTCGAGTGTCAGTTTAATGCTTTTTCCCTAAGGTCTCCCGAGGGCTGTTAGGACGGCCTTAGGGTTAGGATTCGGGTTCAGGTGCGCCTCTCTGCGCCTGCGCCGGAGCTGTGCGCCCCTCTGCGCCTGCGCCGGCGCTGCGTTCTCCTCAGCACACACCCGGAGAGCATCGCGAGGGCGGAGCTGAGCTCTCCTCTGCACAGGCTTCGGAGATACAGCGAAGGCAGATCAGTGTTCTCCTCAGCATAGACCCGGGCGGACGGGGGCACCGCGAGGACGGAGCTGCGTTCTGCTCAGCACAGACCCAAGGGACACCGCGAAGGCAGAGCAGCTTTCTCCTCAGCACAGACTTTGGGGGCACTGCCTCGCTTTGGGACAACTCGGGGCCGCATCGACGGTGAATAAAATCCTTCCTGTTTGCAGCCCAGTATAATAAGGGTCAGAGACCAGTTAGAAGGGTTCAGTGTGGAAAACGGGAAACCAAAAGCCCCTCTGAATCCTGCCCACTGAGGTTCTCCCCAGCCAAGGCGAGGCGGCCGCAGTGCGAGATCCACACCGCTGCCTCGGAAGACAAATGCAGCATTCTTAATGCAGACATGACACCCAAAATATGACACCCCCATTGCTCATGTAACAAGCACCTGTAATGCTAATGCACTGCCTCAATACAAAAATATTAATATAAGATCCGCAATCCCCTCGCTGCCCTGCAGTCCTAAGACAGCGATCATAACAATCAACGTTGACATAGTCAATACAAACGTAGTAACGAACCTAGGGTTAAGGTTGGTGTTAGGGTTAGGGGTTAAGTTTAGGGTTAGGGGTTGGAGATAGGGGTTGGGATCAGAGTTAGGGGTTAGGAGTCAATGTTTAGAGTTACGGGTTAAGAGAGGTTAGGGGTTAGGCATTAGGGGTTATGGTTGGGTTAGGGTGAGGGTGAGGGTTGTGGTTAGGGGTTAGGGTTAGGGGTTAGGGTTAAAGGTTAGGGGTTAGGGGTTAGGGTTAGGGTCAGGGGTTAGGGGTCAGCGTCAGGTGTTAGGGGTCAGGGTCAGGGTTCCCATACTGTGGGTTGTCTATTTACTCTGCTGACTGTTCCCTTTGCCATGCAAAAGCTTTTTAGTTTAATTAAGTCCCAGCTATTTGTCTTTGTTTTTATTGCATTTGCATTTGGGTTCTTGGTTATGAAATCCTTGTCTATGCCAATATCTAGAAGGGTTTATCCAGTGTTATCTTCTAGAATTTTTATAGTTCAGGAATTAGGTTTAAGTTCTTAATCCATCTTGAGTGTATTTTTGTATAAGGTGAGAGATGAGAATGCAGTTTTATTCCCCTACATGTGACTCGCCAATTATCCCGACATCATGTGTTGAAAAGGGTGTTCTTTCCCCACTTTATGTTTTTGTTTACTTTGTCGAAGATCAGTTGGCTGTAAGTATTTGGGTTAATTTCTGGGTTCTCTCTTCTGTTCCATTGGTCTATGTGCCTATTTTTAAACCAGTACCATGTTGTTTTGGTAACTATGGCTTTATTGTACAGTTTGAAATCAAATAGTGTGATGCCTCCAGGTTTGTTTTTCATTGCTTAGCCTTGGTTTGGCTACATGGCTCTCTTTTGGTTCCATATTAATTTTAGAATTGTTTTTGTAATTCTGTGAAGAATGATGGTGGTATTCAGATGGGGATTGCATTGAATTTGTTGATTGCCTTTAACAGAATGGTAGTTTTCACAATATTGGTTGCGCCCATCCATGAGCATGGGGATGGGTTTCCATTTGTTTGTGTCATCTATGATTTCTTTTCTTTCTTGTTTGTTTGTTTTTTTTTATTTCCAGAGGGAGTTTTGCTCTTGTCGCTGAGGTGGGAGTGCAATGGTGTGATCTTGACTCACTACAACTTCTGCCTTCCGGGTTCAAGTGATTCTCCTGCTTCAACTTCCCAAGTAGCTGGGATTATAGGCATGCGCCACTGTGCTTGACTCCATCTATGATTTCTTTTAGCAGTGTTTTGTAATTTTTATTGTAGAGGTCTTTTGATTCCTTTGCTAGGTATATTCCTACGTTTTTATTTTGTTTGTTTGTTTGTTTGATTTTTTGCAGCTATTGTAAAAGGGGTTGTGTTCTTGATGTGATTCTCTGCTTGGTAGCTGTTGATGTATAGAAGAGCTACTGATTTGTGTCCATTAATCTTGTATCTGGAAACTTTGCTGAATTCTTTTATCAGTTCTAGGAGCTTTCTAGAGGAGTCCGTAGGGTTTTCAAGGCGAAAGATCATATCTTCAGCAACCAGTGACAGTTTGACTTCCTCTTTACCGATTTGGATTTCCTCTATTTCCTTCTTTTGTCTGATTGCTCTGGCTAGGAATTCCAGTACTATGTTGAAGAGGAGTCGTGAGAGTAGGCTCCTCGTCTTGTTCCAGTTCTCAATGGGAATGCTTTTACCTTTTCCCCATTCAGTATTATGTTGGCTGTGGGTTTGTCATAGATGGCTTTTATTACCTTAAGGTATGTCCCTTGTATGCCTATTTTGCTGAGAGCTTTAATCATAAAGCAATGCTAGATTTTGTCGAATGCTTTTTCTGCATCTGTTGATAAAATCATGTAGTTTTTCTTTGAATTTTGTTTATTTGGTGTATCACATTTATTGGCTTGCATATGTTAAACCATTCCTGTATCACTTGTATGAAACCCACTTGATCATGGTGGATTATCTTTTTGATATGTTGTTGGATTCAGTTAGATAGTATTTTGTTAAGGATTTTGGCATCTGCGTTCATCAAGGATATTTGTCTGTAGTTTTCTTTTTTGGTTATGTCCTTTCATGGTTTTGGTATTAGGGTGATGCTGGCTTCATAGAATGAATCAGGGAGGGTTTCTTTTTTCTCTGTCTTGTGGAATACTGTGAAAGGATTGGTATCATTTCTTCTTTGAATGAAAGAAGACATTCTTTGAATGTCTGGTAGAATTCTGCTGTGAATCTCTCTGGTCCTCGGCTTTTTTTGTTGGTAATTTTAAAATTACCATTTCAATCTTGCTG